>NC_052621.1:19744716-20044716 GCF_016545825.1 Eucalyptus grandis
GCAATAGATAAACAACACATTTTTGTAGTCGAGATTGCCATGAAACAAAAACTCCCCTGCAAAAGTCATTAGATATCCCGATGTAGACTTTCTTGAGTCCATGTCCCTGCCATGTCTGAATCCGAAAAACCTTCTAATACGGTTTACCATCACCAGCATATGTAGTTATTAGATGTACCACGAAGATACCTGAATATCCATTTGATTGTTGCCCAATGTTCCTTACTAGGATTAGCTAGAAATCTACTTACCACACCAACTGCATACGCGATATCAGGCCTCGTACATACCATCACATACATTAGACTGCCAACCGCCAATGCATAGGGACTTTTACCATTTCCTTCTTTTGTCTCACTTTTTTGGGCACTGATCTAAGTTGAGTTTAAAATGATTTGCAGGTGGAGAATAAACTGTTTTGGATTTATTCATATTAAATCTTTCAAGAACTTTATTAACATACCGTTCTTGAGATAACCAGAGTTTACGATTCTGTACGTCTCGCAAGATTTCCATCCCAAGAATTTGTTTACAGGTCCCAAATCCTTCATCGCAAGCACTTGCTCAATTCCTTCTTTAAGTTGTTGATCTTGCTTTTATCCTGGCCAACAATTAGCATGTCATCAACGTAAAGCAAAAGAATGAGGAAATTACCATCAATAAATTTCTTGACAACAGTGATGTTGGTGGTTTTGTTGAACCCATTTTCTTCCATGAAGGAATCAATTTTATGTACCACTATCTTGGTGCCTGCTTGAGCCCGTAAAGACTCTTCCTCAATTTACACACAAGATTTTTCTTTGCCTTTGATTTTGGAAACCTTGGCTGATCCATGTAGATCTCCTCATTTAGATCTCTATGTAAAAACGTGGTCTTTACGTCAAGTTGCTCGATCTCCAAGTTCAAGCTTGTTGCCAGGCCAAGGACAACTCGGATAGAGGACATTTTAACTACAGGAGAAAATACCTCATCGAAGTCGATATCTTTCTTACGAGCGAATCCCTTCACAACCAACCCTTGCTTTGTATCGTGGCTGTGAGTTACCTTCTTCAGTCTTTAATCTAAACACCCACTTGTTTTTGAGAACTTTTTCTTCCTTGTGGCAACTTGACTAAATCATAAGTATGATTTTCATCTAAGGATTTCATCTCCTCCTGCATAGCTTTTAACCACTCCTCTTTGTGCTCGTGCAATAAAGCTTCTTGGTAATTCTCTGGTTCTCCCCCGTCAGTGAGCATCACGTACTCATTAGGAGAATATCTACGATTAGATTGTCGTTCACTAGTTGATCTCCTCAATTGAGGTTTTGATGGGACTTGTTCAACAATTGGTTCGGAGTTCAAGTTCGGTTGAAGTAGTCTTACCTTCAATCCTAGATTCAGCTTGCTTGTTAATAGGAGGAGCAATTGGCGGGCCCAAGATCAACTGAGTATTCATCTGTTGATGGAGATTTCTTGTGCTTCTCGAAGTCCTCGATTGTTTGATCTTCAAGAAATACCACGTCCCTACTTCTGACTATTTTCTAGTTAGTGGGATCCCAGAGTCTGTAGCCGAATTCTTCATGTGTGTACCCCCAAAAAATACATTGCTTTGATTTTCCATCAAGCTTTGATCTCTCAGCCCTTGGAATGTGAACAAATGCTCTACAGCTGAACACCTTCAAGTGGCCATAAGATATATCCTTACCAGTCCAGACACTTTGTGGTACATCACCGTTAAGTGGAGCTGAAGGTGATAGGTTGATTAAATCAACCGCCGTTCTCATTGCCTCACGCTAAAAGTGGTTTGTCAGCTTTGCGTTGGAGAGCATACATTTGATTCTTTCACATATGGTTCTATTTATCCGCTCTGTGACACCGTTGTGTTGAGGTGTTTTTGGTACGGATCTTTCTAGTTTGATCCCAAGGTTTTTGCAATAATCTTCAAAAGGTCCTCAGTATTCACCACCGTTGTTAGAGCGTACACACTTCAATCGCTTGCCTATTTCTCTTTCAACCTTCATATGAAATTGCTTAAAGATTTCCTACACTTGATCTTTAGTTTTCAAGGCAAATGCCCACACCTTTCTAGAGTGGTCATCAATAAATGTTACAAAATAAAGCGCACCTCCAAGTGTCTTAGTTTGCATTGTGCATACATCAGTATGTATCAGATCTAAAATTTTAGCTTTTCTAGATGGTGGGGAATTGTGAAATGCTACTCTATGTTGTTTTCCCATAATGCAGTCGACACAAGTATTCAACGGTGTACCTTTTATTCGGGTAGAAGTTGCTTTCTAGTGAGAATCTTAAGTCCTTTCTCACTCATGTGTCCGAGTCGCATGCCATAACTCGGTGGTGACTCCTTTTCCGGTTACATTCACCTCTCCTCTACACGGCTTGAATTGTGTGATATAGAGAGAGTTAGTCTTTTCTCCTTTGGCTATCACCAAATTACCTTTGGTGAGCTTCTATTTTCCATCACTAAAGAAATTGATGTAGCCTTCGTCATCAAGCTTGCCGGCAGATATAAGATCGTGGCGTATGTCTGAACATGTCTCACATCTTTGAGTAGTAGCCTACATCAACATTAGTCTCCAAATAAATATTACCCATACCAATAATTTTGGATGTACCTTCATTTCCCATCTTTATGAGTCCAAAATCACCGGTGGTGTAAGAAAAAAAAATCTTGACAAGCCGTGACATGGTAGTATGCGCCGAAATCAACTACCCATGTCGAATCTTGAGATGCAAGATTAATGGAATCATCACTTTGAATAATGATCACCTCATCTGCAATGTTTGCAATGTCATTCGTCTGGTTCTCGTTAGCTTTGTTGACGTTATGACTTTTTGATTTTTCCGCCTTTAGCTTTCTACATTCTCGGATGAAGTGTCCCCGTTTACCACAATGATGACACTTCTTGTCTCATCTGAAGTTGGATTGGGACCTTCCTCGTTGCTGATTCCGAAAGTTTCGACTTTTGCTTCTCCCTCTCTGTTCTTGATTTTCTTGTCGATTAATGACAAGAGCCTCAGACGCAGGGTTGACTCCACTTTCTTTTCGCCGGGATTCTTCGTTCAACATTCTATCTTTTACCACGTCCATGGTAAGCTTGTTGTTAGGAGCCAAGTTGCTGGTGACACAACAAGTGTGTCCCGAAAGCTATTCGGTAAAAGAGCTAAGCAGCGGTAATGCCTGCAATTCATCATCTAATGTCATCTTCATAGAATTGAGTTGGTCTACTATACCTTGGAACTCGCTCATGTGTTCCAAGATACTGCTCCCGTCTTTGTATTTCAAATTCACGAGCCGCTGCATGTGATTTGCTTTATTTTGCGCCGTTGTTCTTGCGTACATCTTCTCTAATTTTTGCCAAAGAACACTAGCATCATGTTCATTAGCAAAATTTTGAAAAATACTTTTATCAATCCATTGTCGGATTTGAGCGGCACACTTCCGATTGAGCACCATCCATTCGCTATCAGACATTGTCGTTGGTTTGCCACCATAAGATGATGCCAATTTGGCTTCCACTACAGGATCTGACTCCTCGGACTGGTATTGGCACCTCCATCGATATCACAATTGGCCTCCAAAGATCTTTAATGTATAGCGAGATCCTCCATCTTTGGTTTCCAGATTGCATAATTGAATGCAGTCAATTTTATCATGTTGCCAAAATTTTCCTCCATTTAATTATGCACAAAAATAATAAATACAGCAACTTGGGTCTGATACCACTTGTTGGGAAAAATATTTGTGGAGAACGCCTAGAAAATTTTTCCCGCTACTATTTCTGTGAAAATTAAATAGGATAAAATACTAACTGAAAGAAGTAAAGACGAATAATAAATAACACCATAATTTTAACGTGGAAAACCCTCCAAGGCGAGGGGAAAAACCACAAGACCGTAGTCCACTTCAAACTTCCACTATGATAGATAATGGGATACAACTTCACCCAAAAGTGGATCTCTCTCTGTTCTTTAATTTGTGGATCTGAACCTCTCACAAACTGGATAACTCACTCAAAGATAACTCTCTTTCTTGGAAGAAGAAAACCATTTCTTCCGCTACACTGCTATGATATTCTTGCTTTTTGTGTAACCTCTTCTCCACTAAGGAGGACTCCTATTCATAGGAGCAAATACAATCCCAAATAGGAATTATACGATACAAAATCATGTAGATTTATCTCTAATCTCTCATGATTTTGTATATATGAGAATTTCACTTTGATTTCTTTTCCAATCCCCTTGATTTTCTGGATGTGGAAGATCACGTTGATTTATCTCCGATCTCTTTTGATATTTTCATTTTCTTTTTTTCTCCTTTTTTTTATTTTACTTTCACACACTCACTACCATACTACTACAAATATACAAATTGCATTGGACTCTCCAATTGGGAGTGACCTACTCAACAGTAGGATGTGTTATTTCCAGATAATCAACCAATTGGGATTGATTTAAACATAATCATTCATCGCCCTACTCTTAGGATTGAAATTGAAGATAAACGAGTGGGTACTTCAAAAAAAAAAAAAATTGGGATAAAATCGTAGTTACATCATAATTAATTAAAATGGTTTTGTACTGAGAATTTTGTAAATCAATTCGCCGATGGTGGGTTGTTCTCTAATCCGATCCAAACCCCCATTTTAGCAAAGACAATCGTGTGGAAAGAGATGATTCCCGCGAATACAAATGCACATTCTTGTGAATCACGTGAAGCTCGACCCTCCAAAAACACAAGTACTATCAACTAAGATGAGGGTACCTCAAATTGGATCATGATCTCAAAAAAGAAACATACGCTAGTTGATCATAATGAAATATTTGCAAACACAGAGATGAAAACACTAGGGTTTCTATTGTAACAGTTTTCCTGATGTGAGATACAATAATTGAGATTGTAATTTACCATTTTACGGGGTTGGTATAATAAAGTAAGATATGAGGTTTCTTCATATTTAGATATGAGCTTGGCTTGTGTGGGTCGAGTTGGGCTCAGCCTATGATGAGAGGGCCTGATTGAAAATTTTATAAAGAGCACTAAGGTCCTTCCTCTAACCCTCTTATCTCCACGAACACACTACCACCTCACCTAAGGAAAGTTGTGGGGGGCAGTCTCGTCAAACCAGGATCCTAGGGCGATAGAGGAGAAGAACCTGAGCATTGGATCATTGCCATTTCACATAAAGAATGATGGATTCCAAATCAGATATGTAAATCTCTTTCTTCTCTTTCACTATATACGCGTATCTAGTTATGTTAGTCTGGGATGCTGCTTGACGGACAACATTTAGTATCGAGCCACTTCATAGTCACGGAACTTGAACATAAAGAATTTGGCTTGTTTCCAAAATTTTAACAAATGAAAATTGATTTTGATCACATATTCAAACCCGTCTTATCAAGACAAGTGTTTTGGTGGCTGGAGGGCCTACAATGAAGGCCATGTGTGCCCGCTTGAACATTTCAGATTTGGCTCATTTCTGTACCGTTTTCCCTGTTTTCGTGATTTTTAGTCCAATAAAAGTGAATTTTGATCATATATTTGGAATCCTTTCATTAAGTGAGCATTTTGATGGGTGGCGTGCCTCCGGAAGAAGCCAAATGCCACCTCACACATTGCACGTGCTAAAGAGGTGCTGGAAACTGGCACCATGCCCCATTGCGCGGCGCTTGAACCACCTTAATAAGGATGACAATGACGTCATTCATGACGTTATTCGCAGACACGTGTCACCGACATTGGATGCATGTTTCTAATGACATCACTTGCATGCCTTACTTGTGTGACATGTGGCATGTGATGTCTGGCTAACATTTAGTTACCCGACCCAAGTTGATCGGGACCCACTGTTTGCCAATTTTGACCTAACCCGGTTTAACCATTGATCAATCGTACCATTGGCTGGTCGAATGGTCTACCAATCAGTTGGTCGAGCCTGAGTCGAACCGGCTTTTTCCGAGCTTCTCATGCACACAGAGTGCGTGCAGTTCATGCACTGCACGGTTTGTTGGCATGTGAAGGCGTGTGCATGCTTCGTTTGGCACGTTCTTGAAATGCTGACGTGCTTGTATGGAGATTTTCTACACCGAGATGTATTTATTTTACGTGTTTGATACTTTTAAGGATATAAAATACATGCACAACCCTAAATATGCTTATGTTTGGAGTACTTTTTGTGTATTTTTCATGTGTTTTACCGTGGTTTTCGGAAATACATTGCAAGCTTACGTGTATATCATAACATAAAAAATATGTAGAGTATTGATCCATCATATATAAGGTTCTATATATATTAATAAATCAAGCAATATAATTAGCATGACATGTGATTTGTGATTTTAGTGACAAATTGCTCTTGTCATTGAGTCTAAAATCACATATATAAGTTGAATGTGAGACATATAATTTATATCCTATCCCTAGTATGAGAGAGTTTCAATGATTCAGTTGGATTTAACCTCCAAAGTGACACACTTGATTAGATATGAGAAATATCGATCTCATATTCTTGTGTTATATCTCATATTTTAATGCGTAGTCATACTCCCAAAAGAAGTGATTATATATTAGTTCATGGAGGGATATAAGTATAATATATGGCTGATTAGTAATTGACCCTACTGATTCATATACCCAAATGTGGTGAATTTGTAAAAAGTTGGAATACATTATCATAATCTCTTTCATGTGGAGAGTATACAATTATATGTCATGTATTCCGCCCAAAAGTATTTATATGATTATTAAGTCATCTTCTCTTTAATTGGCAACTTCACTATGATTGAGGTTCTTATTGGGTCAAATTTTAAGTAGTGAAAAGAGGATTTTCTGTTTGAGATGAAGTTGGTGGATGTTCATATTACTTTTACAAAGAATAAGTTGGCAATATCATTACCAGCAATATGAAACTAGAAAGCATATTTTGTTGTTTTTGGGAAAAGAGCAATCAAATTTGTCCGTTATCCATGAAGCGTTCCATTCAGGAATATTTGAAAATAGTTTCTGGTTGACCGCATGCTAAAGGATTATGGAAGCCTTGGTGGCTTAACATTGTGTATTGTCTAATGCCGAAATTGGGATACATTTGTAAGGACTCTTCAACATAAGTTATGATGGTTCTGATAAGGTTAAGGATTACATCAAAGGATGGTAGATTTGAAGTCAAAAATTATACTCATACATAAACTCATGAAACCACAAGTCATTTTGACAGTCTAGTCCTAAGATAGCACCCTTTAAGAGGAATGATATCTTTTACTACTTTTGTAGGAAGAGAGGACACATAAACTTGGTTGTTCAAGCATGAACCTATAATTAATGATTCATTGGCATTCATTTATGAATCCAATTCTTATCAGCCTCATTCGGTCCTCGGTGGCTAGATATCGCGAAGCAATGAATTATGTTGTTTACCATGAAGGGTTCATAAATTGAAGGAAGCCAAATTATGACGAATCATAACTTATCATGAGAAACAACATTAAAGCCGAAGTCGAGTTCGTGGGAGATGTTCTTTTAATTTTGGATTCTGATTTTCATTTGATGTTGAAAAATACCTTTTATGTACCTTCTATTAGACAAACTTAGTTTTCGTATTACATTTGACATGCGTGGCTACTCTTTTGAAGTAAAGAACAATATTGTTTCTATATTTTTCAATTCAAGTAAAGTTAAGTTGTGTGCTGCAATATATCAAATGGATTGTACCAATTATGTTAATATCCCAATGATATGAATGTCGCTTATATAGTTGAAAAAATTGTTTCAAAAGGATTTCTACTTGAGGAATAGTCTTATACATTAACGTCATGATCACATGTCTAGAGAAAGAGTAGAAAGATTGATAAAATTAACATTTTGTCTACTCTTAAAGGTTACTTAAAGATTTGCGTAGACTATTGTAAAAATAAGATGATTAAGATAAAGAAAGAAAACTGTAGTCCGAGAAATTCTAACATGTTGGAGGTTATTTACATTGATATTAGTGGACCTTATATGATAATGTTGTGTAGAAATTTTTATTTCATCATATTTATTGACAACTACTCCCAATATAGTATTTATATTTGATTAAAGAAAAATCTGAGCTTTTTGACAAGTTCAAGATCTTTCGGACTAAAGTTGAAAAATAATTAGGATAAATCTTAAAGGTTGTCAAATCTGACCATAGTGGTAAATATATTGGCAAGTATAGTAATGCTAAATAGTTTAAAGGACCATTTGTCAAATATTTTGAAGATTCTTGGATGGTAACTTAGTTTACCATACCTGAAAATCTTGAACAAGTTGGTGTAGCTGAAAGTGTAATTGCACCATAATGGACATGATGGTGAGTACGATTAGTAGGACTAATTTATCTAGTTTTCTGTGGAGCGAAGCATTGAAAGCGACCCTTTATCCATTAAACCATTTTCTACCAAAATTGGTCCATTGACTTCTTTTGAATTATGGATTGGATGCAATTCTAACTTGAATCATTTTAAGGTTTGGGGTGTCCTATAGAAATGAGGTCATATAATCCAACATTAAGTAAGTTGGAATCCATAATCACTCGGTATTATTTCGTGTCTTACTCAAATCATTTGAAGGAATATTAGGTTTTATAATCCCAATGGAGGTGCAAGCATTTTGGAATCACCGACAGCGAAGTTTCTAGAGTTTGGCGTAACTATAGAAGATAGCTGCTCTTAGACCATCAAAGATAATAGTACGGTGGAGACTACTATGTCTTTGTCTTTACCTATACAGATAATTGTGAAGTCTCCTACACCACATACTAAGCCATTGAGGTTCAGGATACTATTGTTAATACAATTCATGATAAAATTTGTCAAATTCTCAAGTGCATGATGAAGTGACTGTAGCTTCACTTAGGAGATCTATTAGGGAGAGGCGATCAGTTGTACCACTAGACTACATAGCCAATTTATGAGAGCATGACTATGATATGTACTATGTGGTTGATCTAGTGAGTTATATAAATGTTGTTTCTTTTTCTCAATTAGATCTATGGTTAGATGCGATGAAAGATGATATGTAATCTATGAAACATAATGGTGTTTGGGAGCTTGTTGAATTGCCTGAAGGTCACAAGTCCATCCGCTACAAATGGATGTATAAGACTTAAAAAGACTCTAAAAGAAATATTGAGAAGTTCAAACCTAGACTAGTAGCTAGGGTTTTACTTAGAGAAAATGAGTAGACTATGAAGTAATTTTTCCCTAGTCTTTCTAAAGATTCTTTTGGAGTGAGCACGTCATTAGTAGCTTAATTTTGGTATGGAGTTACACTAAATGGATGTTAAATCTACATTTCTTAATGGATACCTTAATAAATAAGTCTATATGATATAACTCAAAGGTTTTGTAGTAGATGATTGTTGCGACCAAATTTTTCGGGGTGAACCACCTAGGGTTTGGCCAATGGATTGTTAAGCCTAGACTTAACTCGGGCTCTCCCAAGCCCATACCAATTCACGACTTTCGGTTCTAGTTCTTAACATGCAAATTTTTAATTATGAGTCACCACAAATCTATTTTTGGTGGGTCGATTAGAAACCCAAGTAAAGTAACGGGAGTTTTACTTTATTTCTACGAACCAGAGACTATGGGTATGGGGATTTGGTTACATTAGATTCTTCTAATGCCATTTTGGTACATTTCTCTTTTATTTTGAAAAAAAAAAAAGTGTTTGGCGAGCAGCTTGAATTGATTTTAAATCTATTTCCTAACATGTGAGGTGATCATGCGGGTGCACAAACCACCAATTTAACACCTAGATAAACAATAAATAAATTGCAAAAAACTTACCTCAAAGCAACGAAAGCATCTGCAATGTTAAATTAAAATCAACATCAACAACCCTAGATATGGTTTCTAATTAACACGCAATTTTTTTCACTTAATTAATGAAAATCATGCAATATGCAATGCAATATTAACTAAATGACCTAACTCTAATGACATGTAATTTCTAATTGGATGGATCTACCAACAACTATCACATGACATGCATTTCAATGAATCTAATCCTAATGAAGTGCATGTGACATTTTCTTCTTTTTTTCTTTTCTTTCTCTTTCTTAAAAAAGAATGCAATCTATCCTAGAAAATAAAACTAAGTCAACCTATGGCATTTTTGTATTTTTCATGAAATTCGAAATTGGGTAAAATGTGAAAATTATCTAGCTAGATTAAGATCTATTCAATTTACATTAAGAATTAAGGTTAAACCAAATCCTAATCTAAACTAAAATATTATCTTAACCTAAATAATCTTAAAATGCAATCTATCTAAGAAAATATCTAAACTTATAATAAATTTAAAAAATATCTAGAATTAAACTAAGTGCAATTTTACCCTAATATGCAATGACGAACAAAAGATGCCCTAATTCTACATGACATATGCATGATGATTTTTGTGTTTTTTTTTTTTATTAATTTCGAAATTAAGAATTGTCAAATTATTAAACATGCAACCTAAGTAAAAAAAAAACACTAGCAACCTAAATTGATTGAATTGATTTTTGATTTTTGAAATTCGAAGTAAAATCTCTATTCTAAATATGCAAGATAACAAGAAATATTCTAAAACAAACCTAATCCTAACTCAAATATTTTTGGATTTTTTTATTTAACAAAATAAAATTGATTCAATTAACGTGACGATAAATTAGATAAGATATGATCGATATCTACAAACCGACAAACCATATATTGTGCATGAGATTGGGTTGGCTAATTTTTAAATAAATCGCGAATCGAATCTCGGGCGAAAGATCGGATTGGTGATTTTTCAAGCGATTGCGAGTTGGATTTCGGGCGCGAAAATCAGATTATCAATCACAAATTTCACATGCTGTTTCATATCGAACATCTCATCATCAAATAAAGAAACAAAATGAATAATAAAAACAAAATAAATAAATGAATAAAAATAAAATAAAATAGGAAATCTACCTAATTAGGGTTTTGGCCTCCTAAACTAAAGTTAGCTAGCGGCTAGATGGGTTGCCGTTCGAGCTGCAGCGAGGCGCGGGCGGACCGGCGCGGCAATATTGACCAACGGGCAAGGCTGCCGTCCGGTGTTTAGGAGCAAGCTGCGGTTGGTTTGTTGCTCGGGCATGCATCGGGTCGCGGGGCAGCAAAGCATCAAGCCTCGATGACCGGTCTTCGGTCGCGAGCAGAGGAGCGGCGTCAGGCTGTGGTTGCAGTAGGCGCTGATCCTGGGTTTTTGCCGCCGGCGTCTTAAGTCGCTTGTCGAAGGCTTTGCAGGCGTTGGGTCTTCTTTGTAAGGGCGGTAGATCTGCAAAAGCAAATGTTGCGGGGTCAGCAAAGGAGCTTCAAGCTACCGAGTCTCGATAGCGCGGCGAAGGCGAGATCTGCGGCCCAGGCGTCACGGATGAGTGGCAGAACAGGGCAGGAACGGCTCCGGCGTCAGGCTTCATGGACGGCGACCGGCAGGGCAGAGCTTCGTGCGTAAGAGCAACAACAGGTGAGCGGGGGCAGCAGTGGCATCACGGGTGGATCTCCAGCGGTGAAGGCCGGTGAGGGGGTTCGACAGGCTGAGGCGCAGACGGAGCGGTGAGGTGATGAGTCGTGGAGGTGGTTGGTGTCACGGTGGCGCGACGAGGGGTTGCAGGTGGAGCGGTGGTGGTCGACGAGGGGCACGGCAACGCTATGCAAGGGCAATGTCGACACTCGGGTGGAGGGAGTCCGCGAAGAAGACGAAAGACTCTCCTCTGTTTTCTTCTTTTTTTCTTTTTCGCTGCACAAGTCTTCTCTCTGTACGTTTCTATCCCCTTTCTGTCTCTTCTCTATTCTACTCTCTGCTGCTTCCTTTTTGCTTATGACTTTTGTTTTTTCTCTCTTTTTTGTCTTGATTCTCCAAAAGAACGAAAGAAACTTCCCCAAAGAAAAACTCTCTTTGTGCGGCCGTGTATTCAATTGTGTGGCCCCCCGAAACCCTACTCAAAAATCTTTTTTATAGGCTGAAGATTAGGGTTTTAATTTCCTTTTCAAATCAACATCCATGAAGATTTCTTTTTCACACGTAATATCATTTGTTTTATTTTCCACATCTCCTTATTTTATCGCCTAAAAATAAGATTGCAATCCAATTTTCTTAAATTCCAAAAATACACGTAATATCATTTCAAATCTCCACTTAGGTAATTTTTGTCATTAAAAGAAAACGGGCTCAAGCCAAATTTACTTACTTCGTGAGCTTAGTCCGACCTACCAAATTAAAGCTTATAACCACTAAATTAAACCCATTTGTCACTGACCCAATGTAAATGTAAATTAAAAAATAAATGCACCTAAAACTATATGCTATGCAATTGACTATTTTTCAATAATAAAATTAACCCTAATTTTTTAATGCAATAAATAACTAAACGGGTCGCCAAAATTTAGGCGTCAACAACTGCCCCTCTTTGAAGGTGAGCTCAAAGAGGTTGCCTTCAAAGACAAATTGAGACCTAAATTTTGACTATGCACATGCATTGAATGATTTTTTTTTGTTGGAAAATGAATTCCATTTTTTAATGCAATTTATGTAATGCATGGAAACACAAATGATAAATGAACCTAGCTGGAATAGCTTACCTTCAAGGAGGATAGCCCGTACCATTCTACAGTCGCCTAGAATAGTAACATTGCTTTGCAAAGAGACTGCTTTCCTAGGACTCGTACCATTCTATGGTTGCCTAAATGGGGATTCATTTTCTAGGACCCGTACCATTCTACGGTCGTCTGAATGAGAAAATAGGTGTTGTCTAGGACCCGTACCATTCTACGGTCGTCTGAATGAGAAAATAGGTGTTGTCTAGGACCCGTACCATTCTACGGTTGCCTGAATAAGGAATAGGTGTTGTCGAGGATTCGTACCATTCTACAATCGCCTTGACAAAAAATTGATTTTTCAGGACCCGTACCATTCTACAGTCGCCTGAATGGGGATATTGCTTTTATAAGATCCGTACCATTCTACAGTCATTTGTTAGAGCAATAAATATTGTTTAGGACTCGTACCATTCTACGATCGCCTAAACAGAGATTTTGCTTGGTTAGGACTCGAACCATTTTTCGGTCGCCTAGCGTTGCAACACAGATCATTGGACCAGGACCCGAACCGTTCTTCGGTCACCTTAATTAGACTATATCTGGAGGAAAATCTTTGGGGGATAGCTCAATCGAGTGTCGATTAAGAGGAACTTTGGGCTACGGAAGCACGCCGATTTGATAAAAAGGACTCTGGGCTACAAAAGCACGCCATATCAATATAAAGACTCTGGGCTACGAAAGCACGCCAGGTCAATATAAAGGACACCGGGCTACGGAAGCACGTCGGGTCGATGAAAGGGACTCTGGGCTATGAAAGCACGCCAAGTAAATATAAAGGACACCAAGCTACGAACGCACGCCGGCTCGATATAAAGGACTCTGGGCTACGAAAGCACGCCAGGTCAATATAAAGGACACCGGGTTACGAAAGCACGCCGGGTCGATGAAATGGACTCTGGGCTATGAAAGCACACCAGGTCAATATAAAGGACATCGGGTTACGAAAGCATGCCGGGTCGATATAAGGGACTCTGGGCTATGAAAGCATGCCAGGTCAATATAAAGGACACCAGGCTACAAAAGCACGTTGGGTCGATGAAATGGACTCTGGGCTACAAAAGCACGCTAGGTCAATTTAAAGGACACCTAAGCTCAGAAACACGCCGGGTCGATGAAAAGGACCTGGCTACAAAAGCATGCCAGTCAATATAGACGACAGCTTGACCGAGTCAAGTGTTGATGCACTTGAGAGAAATTACCTGCACAAAGACAAGTATTTAAAGTATAAGTAGAGATTTACTTACCTGGTGATATCTCTGATTCATGGGGATATATCTTCTGGAATTTAGATATCTTGTGGAGGTCTCTCACCTCCTGATAGAAATAAATTTTGGAACATCAAGGATGCACCTTCAATGTTCGTGAAGGCTTTTCATCTCCTAAATCACAAGGCATTCTAAAAGGAACCCGAGTGTTAGGAGCTCTTGGGTCTTTGAGAAAGTATTACCTATCATACATGATTTAGAGCAAAAATGCATTTACCAAGGAAATAAGCAATTAAGGCTATTCTTGAATGCACACTTCAAAATCTACTGAAGTTTTTATCAATTCAATCAAGGTTCATGCATAATAACTTTTGCATCACCCAAATTTCCACTAGAGAGAATTATCATTCAAGACAATTTTCACTCATGACATGGATTTCCTAAGAATACCAAATGAGGGACCTTCAGTTAGAAATGACTTTCACTCACTCTCATTTATAGGCTATTTTATGAGAATCACTCCATCTCAATATCATCATACCAACAAGGGTCCAAGTATTCTCACAAGTGGTACGACCTTACCAATCTGAGAGGTCTTTAATATGGACCATAATAAGGGCTTGGTCAATGGCTTAACAAAGGGAATCTTCGAGTCAAGGCAATTGAAAAAAATAATTCAGTATTCATATATGGGTTTGCAAGTCAAAAACCCTGCAAAATGAGAAAGAAATAATCTTGCTCACACTTGTTCGAGCGATGCTTATGACGTGAATCCATATGTTAATTCAAGTGCCCTAATCAGAAGAGACTTTGTAAAGGACGTAATGTAGGCTGGGTTGATGGGTTGAGAAACAAAATGATCATTAGGCTCAAAAATGTGTATAGGGGTGAGAGTTGATGATCATCTTGGCTTTGCCACAAGTTTTCTTCTTCACCATTGAGGATTATCTTTATAAAGTGCCACATCGATTGTAAAAACTTAGCATTTGAGTTCTTTGAGTATTGCTCCATTGGGATTCAATTCTTGCAATTGATAGTCACCTATCTTGACTCTCTTTTTCATCTATGGGCATTGGCCTTGCTTTTACCAGGCACACCGCTTTTTCATGCCCCTAGTTCTCATTCATTTTTTCTTCACTTTTTTTCATGGGCATTGGCCTTTCTTTTACCAGACACACTGCTTTTTCATGCCCCTTAATTCTATTTTGATTTCAATTCTTGCGCACAATGCATGCATCAAACAATTACACTTTGAATGACACTCAAACTTTCAAGGGTCTTCATCTATCTTTTGCCTTGCCCAAGTGTGGGGAATGATCACTAACTAGGTTTAATGTAAAACGAATTCATAGGCTCAAAGGGGCTATGCAATGGATATAAGTGTATAGGGTAGTGAAAGAAATGCTCTTCCTCATTATATTAATTTTTGGGTATTTTGATAACATTTTAATTGTTAAATTATTATAATTATTAATTTGATCCGTAAGACTTCGGATTATATTTTTAATTATTTTGAAATATCGTGATGTTTAGGGTTGGAGTAATCATTAATTTAACTCGTGAGACAACGGGTTATTTTTTCGATTATTTTAATCCTTTATTTGGTGGATGTCTTGATTAGTTTAGATGTAATTTCATAATTGCTTGTCTTGAAAAAAAAACATTAAAAACCATAAAAATCAAAATCAGAATCAAAAGATTAAGTTTTGCATGGGAATGTGTAGGTTTAGTAAATAGGGTTGCATTCTAAATTTGCACGTTTAAATGATTTTTGAAATAGATTATGGTTGGATCAAAATAACCTTTTAAAATAAGATCTTAGATAATGTTTGCACCTTTTAGTAATTTCATTTTCCTAAAAGAATATTTTTCTAAGATAGGATAGGGTTTAAGTCAAATTAATCCCTAAAATAAATTAGAAAATTATTCATTTTAGATAGTTTAATTAGGGTTTTTATGAATTCCGAATTTTAATGAGAAAAATACAAAAATGTTAGGTGCATGTCAATTAGTTTACATGCTAGGTTCATTTAATTAGAAATAGTTTGTTAGCAAAAAAATTAGGTCATATAGTTTAAATGCATGATTTATGATAAAGTTCTAGTTAAAAGAAAAAAATCCAAAAAAAAAAAAAAAGACTTGCTTTAGTGTTTGGAATTCATTTGGTGCAATTTATTTTGTTCAATGTTTAATAATGATTGAACATCTGTGTGATTACTCCCATCGCATGATAGTAATTTAGGTTAAAATAAATCCAAGCTGTCTGCAAAAATATATTTAAAATTAAAAAGAAATGGTACCGAAAGGACATTAAAGAAATCTAATGTAACCAAGTCCTCGTACCCTTAATCTCTGGTTTTAGGAGTAAAATAATTCTTCCATTATTTTACTTAGGTGTCTAATCGACTTACCGTAAATCAATTAGTGGCGACTCCTAGATAATAATCATTTGCATGTTAAATATTAGAACCTTAAGTCGCGAATTTGTATAGGCTTGGAAGAGCCCAAGCTAAGTTTAAAGACTTAGTAGTCCATTAGCCTAAACTTAGATGGCGCACCTGAAAATTAGGTCACGACAAGCATCTTGTATGCTCAAGTTTGCATTAGACCATATATCGTTTTTGTGATAGGACTTCTAGATAGATAGTAGTCAAATTTAAGACATGATTACTGGATTGTTGCCATGAAGGTTTTGAGGTATTTAAAAGGACAAAAGACTATATGTATTTCTCTTGAAAATGATTATATCGAACCATTGTTCTCTGCTAATGAAGAACCATCTGAACAAACTCTTTGTGTCATTCCATGTTATCACACTTCTAGTGAAACTGAGTCAGATTCAGAATCTAAAGATATTTTTCACATATCACCCACATCTGCAGAACCAAGCCTTGACATATTCTCAAGTCAAACTCATTGTCCCCATTTCCCTGTAAAAATCGGTGGCATCCCAAAATTCATGACGACCTCTAGCTACATTAAATTCTATGAATAGGTGATGGAAGTACCATCAAGTTATGGCCATTTAATCCATAATTTGCAATAAGATTTATGGCCAAGCTTTTAATGGATAATTATTTGATAGGAAAGAAAATCCTATCATTGGCCATGTGTTTTATAAATTGGAATTTATGGAATTATGATTTGAAGATTTTGGCCATGTGGAATTTAGTAATTAAATTCTTAAAAGAAAGAATTAAAGATGAATAATTGAAAGGGAAATTGTGGGTTTAATTAGGTTGGGCCTTAGGCCCGAGAGTATGGATTTTGGAGGGCCAAATGGTCGGCCCATTGGAGCCAAGGAGGGGCTGTCGACCAGCCCATTTGCTGGCCCAAGGTTGGCCCAAGAAGAAGGCCCATCAGCCTTGCATGTAACTGGACAAGTGGCATGAAGGAGGTGAAGCATGGTGGACACTTGTCTTCCTCCACAATTACACTTGTCCCCCATGCAAAAAGAGAATACATGCAATATATATACAACAAAAAGGAAGAGAGAGAGGGAGTGGCTGATGGTGAGGGCTACCGTCCAAGTGAGATGCGAGAGAGAGGGAGGCCGAGAGAGGAGGAGAAGGAGCCGTTGCCGCCCGCACGCTGTTCATCCGTCGCCGGTGTGCCGCCGTTCATGTGGTCTAGAGGCAAGTTGGGGTCCTTTGCTGCTCTTGCATGTGTGTGTATTACATGTATGTTTGGTATAGTGTCGAATTTGACTGATTGGAAGGGAGAAACCGAAGCTTGGATGGTTTGTTCTTGAGTGGTGTTGCTGTTTTCGCTTGAACAGTTTGAGTCAGAATGTTGTGTGAGCTTGCATGCATGTTTAGAGTTCGATTTGGGCTTCGATATCTTCATGAAAGTTGTATCTAACATCTTAAAATACAACATACTAAAATTTGGTGGAAAATTATAGAGATTTAAGGGGTTAAAATTTCATTATACGGAGACCTCAGATCTGGAACGATTTCACTGACCTCTTGATGAATTTGTGGTTGCATGTTGATTTGTGCTAATAATCTCTCTTTGATTTCTTCATGAAAGTTGTAGGGGACATCTTAACATACAACATACTAAAATTTTAAGTGAAATGAACAAGTATAACCTGGTAAATCGACTAGATCTTGAAGACGGTAATTCTGGAGATGTAATACAGGACACCCGAGACTTCATGGACCTAAATGACGACTATAATCTGGTTATTTGACTTAGATCTCTTCATGAAACTTGTAGAGAACATATTTATGTAGAACATATCCAAATTTCAGAGGAAACGGAGAATAATAGGTAGGTGAAAACTCAGTATTTCGTAGAAGCATGTACTGGACGATTCGGTGATGGATCCAGAAGCTTCTTGAGACTGTAGAAAATAACCTAAAAATAATCTGGCTTGGAAGTCTGCATGAAAGATGTGAGAAAATGTCTTGGCTATAACTTGGTAAAATTGCGTAATTTTTGGATGTCGTATGGATATTTTAATCAAATTATTTCGGAAACTGTGCATTATGGTTTCATCCGAAAATTATACGCTGTTTTGTGAAAATTGTGAAATTGTGTGAAATTCTATTTGGCCATGTATTTTACATGAAATTATCATCCTATTGTCTTGTTTATCACTTGCCTTAATTTTTATAATTTTTGGGAATTTATAGATATTAAATTTAATATTTTTGAAAATAGCACAAGCTGGAATTAAAATAAAAATAAAAAGGGGCATGATAAATGGATTATTTTAATTGGCATAAATTCCATGAATTTTATTGCACCATGTAGTATGTGTGATGAGGTCTGGATGTATGCATTAAGATGCATGTGTGAATTCAAATGCTAAACATGATTGTTGATTTGCTAATACATCATATGCCATGCTAAATTAAGACCGAAATTGGTGAACATGAATAATGTTAAATGAGGAGATTGTTGTGGTGGATGATGATGCCCGATGGCCTAGTGGCGTAATTCCGAAGATTCCCCGGGAGTGTCGGGATGCCCGGTGGTATACGGTACGTAATTCCAGGGGAGGCCTGGTGGTATGTCGGTACATAATTCTGGAAGCCCTGTCGGAGGTTTTTGCCCGAAGGGAATACCTCGCGATGCCAAGATTTGGGGTGCGGGATGCCCGGCCAAGGAGTGTAAATGCCGGAAGCCTTGTCGGAGGTTTCTGCCCGAAGGGAATGTCTCGTGATGCCAGTTGGGATGCGAGATACCTGGAATGTGGGGGGTCGGATGCCCGGTGGCCTGGAATGGCTGAATGCCGGAAGCCTCGGAGGTCTTTGCCCGAGGGGATGATAAAATTGATGATCAGAGGAATGGGTGATGTGGTGATCAAATTGAAAGCTAAAAGTGGAAATTAAACCATGGCATGATATGCATGATGATATGCATGATGATGGTGGTGATGATGATGATATGTGATGTGAAATAATGATGATCACCCATGGCATGACATGCATGATGATATGCATGATGATGATAATGATGATGATATATGATATGCATGATGATGATAATGATGATGATATATGATATGCATGATGATGATAATGATGATGATATATGATATGCATGATGATATGCATGATGATGATGGTGATGATGATGATATGTGATGTGAAATAATGATGATCACCCATGGCATGACATGCATGATGATATGCATGATGATGATAATGATGATGATATATGATATGCATGATGATGATGATGATACGTGATGTGAAATAATGATGATCACCCATGGCATGACATGCATGATGATATGCATGATGATGATAATGATGATGATATATGATATGCATGATGATGATGATATGTGATGTGAAATAATGATGATCACCCATGGCATGACATGCATGATTATATGCATGATAATGATAATGATGATGATATATGATATGGCATGATGACATGTGTGATGTGATGATGTCATGATGATGATGACATGTATGATATAATGATGCCACGATGATGATGACATGTATGATATGATGATGCATGATAGTATGCGCATGGCTTCAAGGTAAGTAACGCCCGCAACGCATATATGATTTGCATGATGCATTGAGTTGTTATTGGATTTATTTACCTGCTGAGTAGTTGTACTCACCCCTTTTGGGGACCAACATTTCAGATTAGTAGATGGTTTGAGCGGTTGGATATGACCGCGAGGAGAAGGATAGCAAAGGAGGGAACCTTTGGACGCCGACACTGGTTGATGGACCTTAAGCATACGATTGTGGGAGGAGATGTCTATGATCCTTTGAAGTATAGCCATGCATAGGAAACTATGGCATTGCGATGTACCGACTAAAGATGTACATCTGCTTTATGTAAATAAAAGTGTTCGACTTTAAACTTATATAAGATGTTTAGTAGGTGTGCATCGTTTTTTGAATATAGGGAATTGAGTTTGTTGGATGTGCTTCCGTATATGAATTGCGCAAGGGACCTCTCAAAAAAAAAAAATGTAAACCCCTTATGTTGTATGGACCGCAATTGCAATTGAAATGGTATCGAGTGACATGACATAGAAATAGTGAATGGTAAACTGTGGCGACCTAATCGAATTGGGGGCCGTCGAGGGGTGCCACAAAATCCTCACCTCAAAGTTTGCTAAACCTATCACTATTATTGCCCTCATTGATACCAAGGCAAGCCATTCGATTCTAGATACCAAAGTGCTTCCTGAAGAATATTGGACTCCTTATGTCCAATATTTCAACTCTGCCTCAGGAGACACTTTCTCCACAAATGTGAGAACCACCCTTGTAACTGTCCAGTTCTTTCCTCAGTGTTCTATAACCACAAAAATCTTTGGATCTAGTCTTCCCAACAAAGACTTAATCATTGGTTGGGACATCATGACTCAAATCTCCCAGCTTCGTATCATCCCAGGAAAAGGTCTTAGATATAAAGACCAATTCTTTGAGTTCGTCAATATTCAGAGACTCTTTTCCATTCAAATGAGTCTATTAGATCTAATCATGCAAAAATTGTTAGAATTTTGTTCGAAATCTCATTTGGAATTTGCTCAAAAGTGTTCCCATCCTTTGTGAGAAAATCCATAATTCTTTGTTCGCCTCCCCTTCAAGAAGAATGAAGATATAAATCCAACCAAGGCGAGTCGTATGAGAATGAAGCCAGAACACTTGGCTTTAGCTCAAAGGAAATGCTCAGAACTATTGCAACAATGCCTTATTGAAGTCTCAAATTCTCAATGGGCTTGCGAAGCCTTCTATGTCAATAAGCATGCTAGGCAAAACAGAGGAAAAATGAGACTAGTAATCAACTATCAGCCTCTCAACCTCTTTCTCCAAGATGATAAATTCCCTTTACCCTCCAGAGATTCTCTCTTTACTAGCCTAACTAAGGCCCACATGTATTCCAAATTCGACCTCAAAGTCGGATTTGACAATTGGGCATCCATCCTGAAAACAAATCCAAAACAAGATTATATATTCCGAACCAACACTTCCAGTGGAAAGTTCTTCCTTTTGGCCTAAAGGTAGCACCATCCATTTTCCAAAAGGCCATGTGTCGTATCTTCCAACCAATTCTCTCAAGTGCTGCAGTATATATCGATGACATCCTGCTCTACAGTCCTGATGAGTAGTCACACTGTCAACTCCTTGAGCAGTTTGCAGAAATCGTAAAGAAGCATGGCATCATGCTTTCTCAAAGAAAAATGAACATTGCCCAAACAGAGATTGAATTTCTTGGTATGCACCTCAACAAAGGTACGTACTACCCCGGGCCACATATTGCTCAAGAATTATTGAAGTTTTCTGAAGATAACTTCACCACAAAACAAGTTCAGCAATTTCTTGGGATCATCAATTATCTCAGAGATTTTGTCCCAAAAATTGCAAAGCTCCTGATTCCTTTGCAATCTATGTTGAAGAAGAACCCCCCACCTTGGGGAAAAATTCAGACTAAAGTAGTCACTGAACTTAAGGAGATAATGCAGAACCTCCCACCATTGCAGATACCATCAATAGGGAAGAGAATTCTTCAAACTGACGCCGGTGATGAATACTGGGCAGCCATCCTGTTTGAAGAAATTGATGGTAAGAGACACCTTTGTCCTCACAAAAATGGAAAGTTTTCTCAAGCTGAAATGCATTACCATTCCAATTTCAAAGAAATCTTAGAAGTAAAAAATGGAATCAAGAAGTTTGAATTCCATCTCATCAACCATCACTTCCTGGTAGAATTAGACATGGCATCTTTTCCTCAGATGACCAAGTTTAAACAAAAACAGATTCCAAATTCTCAATTACTTCAATGGGCTGAATGGTTTTCAAAATACTCTTTTGAAACTAAACATATTCTTGGAAAAAAGAATGTGCTTGCTAACTTCCTGTCTAGGCCAAGAGCACCAGCCGAAATCAACATGTACATCAAGAGGTCTGCTTTTCATATGCTCAATCATGGCGTGAAATATAAGATTGAGAAGATCAAAGATTTACCAAGTTGGAAATATCCCCGAGATTATTCAACAAATCCAGAATGACACTCTCGCGAGAATCTAGAGAACCTTATGTGGCAATCTCACACGGATCTATTCAAATTTAATGGAGGATCGATTCTTTATCCTTTTGGGTTAAATTCGGATTATCCATTCATACATCCTCTTATCTAGAAGGAAGATGATTTCCCTAATCAACTCAAAACATTATTATGGTACTTAATCAATAAGTACTTAATAACTATTGAAATTCCAACTAGAAGGTTTGTTGCCAACCTCACCAGGATTTTCTTACTTGGGAGAAATATCAAGAGAGAAAGTGATCAAAATCTTTTAGGTTTTCTCAACTAATTCTATTCTCCTACTCACTGGAAACATCTCTTGGAGAAAGAACTAAGAACCATGACACCAAATCCTGAAGTCCATACCATCCTGTTTTTTAGACGTCCATGGCATTTTTTTTAGAAATAATTAATGCCCCACAGGAAATAGAAACCACATCCTATAAACCTCACTTGGATAGCAAAGAAGCTCGGATTCACAAATCTTATCCATGATCTGTTAGATCTTGCAAACACCAGTACCGAGAACTTTAGAGAATCTTGTGTCAGGAAAAAAGACCATTCCCAAAGTTGTATGGAATAATGTACCCATTATGTGGAATCATTATGACCTAGCACCAGAAGCTAAGGAAGCACTCAGGCAAAACAGACAAACTGCATCATCTCAAGATCATGAAATGACAAGAGCAGGTAATATTGTCCAATCCACCCAGGACCCCTATGCACGTTTTGGAGGTCCTCTATCCCAGGATCCCTACGAACAAGGACCCTCGTCTCAAAGCATAGATACATCTTTCTATGCACAGCCATCCAATTGGCCTCAGCCAAGCATTCCTGCCAACACAGCAGAAGATGACAACACAAACTAGGCTGAAGAAGAAGCATCCCACTGGGCTTACGAAGCAACATCCACATCTCGTCAGCTCAACCAAATTCTATCACCAGAAGACCTTGAAGCACTTGAACAAAAGTATGATGAACATTGCCTAGCAACAGTACACAGCTCAGATGACTCCGACTATGACTACAATGCTCATGACGGACGAGACCGTTGAAGTCTGTACAATTCACTGTAGCAAGTTACTGTTCACTTTTACTATAACACTATGCTAGGGAAAGTACTGTTCATAGTACAGTCATTGTTCATAGTGTGCGAATAATTCTCTCCTGAAAGTTTTCGACACCTCTGTTTGTACCCGGACCCATGAGCTTAGTCCTTGTGTGTCTGTTTGTGACCTCTTATTGCCTATATAAAGTGAGGAGGGTGTATTGTGTTGGGCAGAGTCCCCTGAAGGAAAGTGAGTGTTTTGTGAAAAACCTCTCTATGGCTTTCTAAAATCCTCTTCTTCTCTAGCCTGGTAGGATCCTCTAAGAAATGCAGCTCGAGTAGATTAGAAGCGTTTCCATCCTAGCATCTCTGAGTATCTCTAGGCTCTGAACTAAAGGGCTGAGTGGTTTTCTGCTAAAAAGCTATCCCTGAAGGGCTTGAATGGGAGTTGTTTGCCCACTGTGGGATGCATACCTGCAGGAAATTTACTCTCATTCCCTGGTTCTCAGTCTAGGTCCATTCATACCTGGAGTTAGTAAGGTATTCGAATGCAGACTTTACTGGCTATTAAGATGATAAGAAGTCGACAACATGATGTATCTTTATGTTAGCTGAAAGTGCAGTACTATGGTAAAGCGAGAAACAAGAATCTATGTTATCCTCTACCATATAAGTGGAGTTTGTAACATGCTTTTTTAGTTATTACTTGGAATATTTGGCTCTAGAACCTTATTAAGAAGTTGACCGTATTTGATTTTGTGAATAGACCTATATAGTTGTATTGAGACAATAACTCTTTATTATTATTTATTAATAATGATAGAGGTCTCAAGAGGTTTAAACATATAGCGATCAAATTTTTAAACATAAAGAAACAATACAAAGTGACGATGTTACAATAGAGCATATTTTCACAAATGATATTGTTGCTAATCCACTAAACTAAAGATCTTTGCCCTTGTGTATTTGAATAACAAATCATAAACATGGGTTGAGGAGCATCATTGGATGTTGTTGTTCAATGGAAACTATTTTGCTTTTGCTCTAATAAATCTCACATATGTGTTTTATTGATAACACCTAATTTTTAGTTGATGCATCGATAAAAGGTAAACGAATTGAGATTTCGGTTTCTAATCACGAGGAGCCCCATTCCTCGATCAAAAAGTGTCGTTTTTCATTTCTTGCTTTTGCATTGTCATTTTTAAATAATTTCTAGCTCATTTTCAAGAAAAACCTAAAAAGTCAAACGATTGACTTTCGGATTGACTTTTTGTCAACCCTAGGTCAAAAAATTGACTTTTTACCTAAAAAATTTCATTTAGCTTTAATATCACTTTTTTCAAATCAATTTCTTATAAATTCAAAGATTTGACCAAAAATTGACTTTTTAGAAAAAGTCAACTTAATGGTTGACTTTTGCTCAAACCTTTGACAAAAAAATTTAAAAAAATACGCAAATACACAAATACATTTCTTTTAATGCCAAATTGACTTTGTGTCAAAAATTTCACAAAATTCAGTTAAGAACCTTAATTTCTAAATTTTTCAGTTTTTCGTTCTAAATCGACCAAAAATAATATTACTTTTATTCGAGTCATAGTTAAGTGTAGTTCCTTATTTAACATTTGGTTTAGGGACCATCTAAAATCTATTTGAGTATTCAATTTCATGATTTATTGAGTCAAAATACGAATTGCCGTTTTGAGCCCTAATTAGGGGACCAAAATCGATCATTCATAACTTGCAAATGGATAATTGTTTCTCACTCATTTTCTTAATATAAGTCCAAATTCGAGTTCGATTTTGTGAAATTTACACAAGAACTCATCAATTTGAAAAATTTTATCCTCCCAAGTATTAGAAAATCAAGCAATTAAGCTTCAATCGACAAATTCGAATTGACCAATTCATGGCTATGGTTTAATTTCATGAATCTAGGTCCAATTTTAATATTAGGCTTAGATCTATTTTTGACCTAAGCTCGAGCGCTTCAATTCAATGCCAATTTGAATATGATAAGTGATCTTATATATGAGTAGCTCATTAGATAGAGCAATTGTGACACTAATTGAGTTCAATTTTAGTTAATTATCAATTTTGTCCATTGAATTGCGAATTTTACCATTTTAGCCATTTAGGCCAAATACAAAGCAGCCATGGTTTCGACTCATTTTTTTCCACAATAATAATTCAATTAGGTCAATAAAAGACCCTAGATCACATTCATAAGGTTTGAGTAGTTTAATTGTATCTTAATTGGTCAATTTCTTTATAAAAAAGGATAAAATTCCTTTTCAATTTAGTCATTTAGGGGTCAAATAGCATAAATTTTTTACCCATAAGGGTCCCAAGTGGACAAAATAGCAGGAACTAGACCAAACTAGTCAAGAACCGGTCAAAATTCGGCCAAACCGGTCCGATCGGTTTGAACGGCCGCCGATAGGACCCAGGCTGGTTCAGGCCCTTGCCGGCCAGTTCTTGGCCTCTGGCCATTGGTTTCGAACCCTCTCAATCCCAATTTCACTTATACACCTTCAATTTCTCAAAATTTTACAAATTAGTTCTTGAATTTTGTCAAATTACAAATTAACCCCTAATTAGACATTTTGACAAATTCCCGATTTTGGCTTGGTTTTTTTTTTGTAAATGGGATAAGTGCTACTGAAGTCTTAAAACTTATCACGAAAATGTAATTGAATCTAAAACTTGCAAAAGTACAATCAAGTCATAAAACTTGTCAAAATGATTCAATTGAGTCCCAAAGTTAACACCATTAGTCTTATGACGGAAAATGTTGACGTGGTGCCGGCGTAGCATTTTAAATGATCTTTTATTTTCCGCTTGGATTTTTAAAATAATTTTTAATTCAATTTTTTAGAAAAATATATTTAAAAACTAAAATTCATTTTTAAAAAACTATTAGAAAAGAAAAAGAAAAAAACTAAAATGCATTTTTCTTTTCCACTACCCTTTGCCAGCCCACCCACCGGCGGCGGCGGCGGTGGAAAATAAAAATGAATTTTAGTTTTTTTAACTGTTTTTAAAAATGAATTTTAGTTTTTTTAACTGTTTTTAAAAAATGAATTTTAGTTTTTTTAACTGTTTTTAAAAAATGAATTTTAGTTTTTTAACTGTTTTTAAAAAATGAATTTTAGTTTTTTTAACTGTTTTTAAAAAATGAATTTAAGTCTTTAAATATAATTTTCTAAAAAAATTGAATTAAAAATTATTTTAAAAAGCCAGGTGGAAAATAAAGAAATATTTAAAATGCTATGTAAGCGCCACGTTAGCATTTTCCGTCAATAAGACTAATGGTGTTAACTTTATGACTCAATTGAACCATTTTGATAAGTTTTAGGACTTGATTGCACTTTTTGCAAGTTTTATGACTAAATTGCATTTTCGTAACAAGTTTTAGGACTTCTACAGCACTTATCCCTTTGTAAATTAAACCCACTAAATCAATTACCAAAAACCTCAAGATCATGATGGAGCATTCGAAATGGATTTTGACCGTTGGATCAAGATTTCGACTTTGTTCGGATCGAACTAACGGCCAAAATCACATAATATGAAGAGTATATAAATGAAATCTCTTTGATTTTCAGCAACGGGTTCATTTTGCACAAAAATTTTCTCTCTTCTTAGCCTCTCTCTCTCTCTCTCTCTTTTCTCCCTCTAAACTCTCGCCCAAACAGATCATACACTCTCTCTCTCTCTCTCTCTCTCTCTCTCTCTCTCTCTCTCTCTCTCTCTAGTTTCGGTTCATCTCTTGGACCAGTCTCGTTCTAGGCTCGAACCGGCGGTCGCTGGAGCTCCCAAGCATTCGAGTTGGTGATGATATGCAGTAGCAGACGTCTTTGACCTTGCTGTGGTCAAAGGAGGTTAGATTGGTGGCCGGATTTTCATCGGCGGCCCGATCTTTGTTGGCAAGTCAAGGCCGGTCCATTTTGGACCGGTTCTTCCTTTTTTTCCTTGGGTCAGTGGTTTGATTGATCCCAATCCGAGCCGTAATGACCTAATATGCATTATTGGAGTTCCGATCATGATTCGGTAGCTTAATCCGATTGATCAAGATGGAAATCGACGAAAATCGCGACGAAGGTAATGATTTGAAACTCAAATCCGATGAACTGAGATCGAGTTAGTTGATTAGGGTTAGGATTCAAGATTAGGAGCTTTTGCATGCTTAAGATCAATGAGTATGAATGCTGTAATGATTTGTTGATAATTTGAATGATGATTATGATTTTGAGCCTAATTTGTGATTTTCATAAGTCTGTACATAGGTCACTGTATTAGCCAAAACGACGTCCGAAATGATCTCGTTTCAGCTCTAGTCCTTTCAAAATTAGATAATAAACATCCCAAGCTTCAAAACAATAGGTCGCATGCCCTAATGAAGTGTCGTTTGACCCTCAAAAAACACCTCTGAAAATTAATGATCCTACAGTAGTTTAGGTCTTTTTTCGGTTTTGATTCTATTCCATCTTCTGGCTTTATTATTTTTATGCCGACTTTCATGATCATTTTTTTATAAAATTGTCTCCACAAGTTTTGTTCCAAATTTTCTCATACATCTTATGTAATTTTGATGATTTTTGGATTTGTTCAACTATGTTAGATCTACTTAGATCTAGGCTTAGGTCAATCTATTCCATATTGCTATTTGATTTTGCTATTTTGTGCTGATTTTTTTTTGTTGAGTTCTGGAACAACTTTCCTTCATGAAAGTTGCTCGTACAAATGTTGTGCATATCCCGTGTATTTTTTTTTCAAAATTTTTAGACATGTTTAGCTAGGTCAAAATTGTTTAGATATGAACATAGGTTAGTCTATCTTGCATTAGTCCGAGATTTGTTTTGATGAAATTGAATCCATAAATGCACCTATTTGGTCTCAAATCCTTCATGAGAGTTGAAATATATGATATGATATGATATGATATGATATGATATATATATATATATATATATATATATATATGTTCAATTGATGCATGCTTTGCAAAAATTTTACATTGGTAAAGTGAGTAAATTGTATGCATTAGACTAAAAGGTACTTTGTAGCAATATGTGCCGGACATATAGTTTGGTATGTTTTGCCATTTTTTCGCGACTTATATGATCTTAATTGAGTTTCAACCTCTAATGAAAAATCTTTGTCATCGTATGCTATGTATGTGAGATTTTTGGTAGGATTTTTGGTAGGATTTATACTAAACTCAATGCTGAAATGAATTCTTGTCATATGTGCACATTTCCATGCTTGTTTGAGTCATCTAGGGATCAAAATCTTACAATCATGCCTTTTTGTTGATTGAACCACATGTTATAAGGTTTGCATACATATTTAGGTTATGTTCATTGAGTATCATCTTGCACATTAAATTCGTTTCATGAAAAGTGTTCATTACACTTAGAATTTCTAAGCATACTATTAGGAATCATGAATCATCTCATAATGTCATATAAAATGTATGACATTTTGCATGCTGACTTAGGATTAGATGAATATTCAAACTTTCCATCTTATCCAATCCTAAGTCCTATGTGATTTCTTCATGTCGTTTGTGCATTCTTTGAGTGATTTTGAGGTTTTCTAATGAATGCTTATGTTTTGTTTTCTCAATAACTGATGCGTACACTTTTAGAAATCTTGATTTTAGAATACCAAATTGACCTAGTTTGGACTTGAGCTCCTCTAGGAAAATGTAGGGCACACTTAGAAGTTTCTAATGCCACTAATTTCATGCCAATCACTTATCGTTTGGACTATTTTTCCATATATATTTTTTTAAAGCAAGATCACAATTTGGACAAGGGATCAAATTCGGACCCCTGTTTTAACCTCTGTTTGGACAAACATTTGATATTTTGTTTCATTTTTTCTATTTGGAATCTGAACTCGGCCTCTAAATAAAAATTTCTTGTTACCATGTTGGCTATGTTATGTGTAAATTTGATGATTTTTAGACATGTTTTGATAGGAAAAATCTTCATGACATTAGTTGAATGTCCTGTTGTTTTGACAAATTTCTAATGAGTTGTTGCTTATTGTTTGATTTTTGTAAAATCATATATAGATTTTTTAAGAAAAATTTCTTCACGAAAGTTGTTCATCATCATGTCATGCAAGTTAGAAATTTTTTTAATTGCCAAATTATCATTAGGTATTGCCCAATTTTGTTGTCTTTACCCGTTTGTTATGAAATTTCCTAATATAAACATGATTTTGATTGTTTAGTTATATCTTTTAGGTTAGTTTGTGCATGAAATTAGGACATGTCATATTCATGAAAATTGTTCTAAATGCTTTGATCTTTCTTGTTAAACAATCAAACTTTTCAAATTGCATGTTTAAAAAAAAAATGCTTTGGTACATGTGATGTTTCTCAAAAACGATTTCTAAAAAAAGTTATTCTCCAAAACTCAATTTGGCTTAAGGAAAAATCGTTGTTTGGACAATATTCAAAATGCTTGTGATGCTTGTGAGTGCATTTATGTGAGCCCTGGCTAGTATTGGCAATTGAATGTGTTACGGCCTAAATATTCCTTAATCCTAGATATTTTCAAATCTTTTAAGAAATCCCGATTTGACATTGTGAAAGTCACGGTTTGAATTATGTTCAAAATGCCTGCAATGCTTGTGAGTGCATTTATGCGAGCCTCGGGCTAGCTTTGGCAATTGAATGCCTTTCATAATTGAGACATCACTTTATCTCAAAACTTTTCATGAATGATTTTGAGATATGTTTTTGAAATATCACATGTACTCTTCATACATATTATCCAATCATGCACTAGAGATTGCTTGTGTTTGTGATTGGCGCATGCCCTTGGTAATAAGTAACTTGCTAATGGTTCACTTTCTTACTTGATTGGTTGAGAAATAAGGTTTAAAGACCTGCATGCATTTTTAAACTTTTGCAATGCATGTGACTTTTAAATGAATGATAAGGTCGATGCATGATATCGGGGGAAAACCCTAGGATCACATAGATCGCTTATTTAGGAGATTTGTAAGCTTTATTGACCATGCAAGAATACAATTGGTTAAGAATTGTTATAATTCACAAAAAATGGATTGGGTAGGTGTCTTAGTGGGACCCTCGCAAGAAAGACAAAGGTCGATCCCGAGGCCCTAAAATTTGACTTTCGTCTTGCACTTCCTTTAAATGATTGATCTCAACATGATTTATTTTATTTTATTTTATGTGTATGCTTGTTTCTTTCCATTGTATGCACCTAGTTATAAGTTTCTTAGATTAGGTTTAGATTAGGACCTCGAAGATGGAGAAAGCACGAAGACAGTGGGGGTTGATGTCCATTCCGACCATTATCATGTACTATTCATTTCCCCGACATATGTCTCAGGTTCTATTTGTTGTATAAAGCCCGACGAGTTACGGGTTTTCTCTCTTTCTCTCATCTTTTTTCAATTGTGTTTCTCTTTTATATTTTCTAAGATTGCATTGTAGATTTACTACTTTCCTTGATTGTTTACTTACTGTCTCATAATTTCAATTCCATTAATTGTTTTTTTCTTATTTTTTAGAAATAGAATAAAATGAAAATGATAAACCACGCACGATCACTTAGTTTAAGACAAATGATCCCAAAAAAGTAAAAAGAAACACATGAACATGTTAGGAAAACGCAACATACTATTTAGGTATCGAAATGGCGCTAATAGAAATATTAGCGTAACCCAAGTCCCTAAACCTAGATATTTGATTGTATAGGAAACGAGGGAATACTCCTGACCCTCGATTGGGTTTTCTAGCCGACCCCCAAAATGAGGCTAGTGGCGACTCCCGTCTTATTTTTAGGTTGTCATAAATAATTAGACCATATAAATAAACCCATCGCGCGGGGTACAAGTTTCGATGAAACTTACCATGGTTTAGCATACTCAATATGGGAGTACCCAAAAGGATGAAGTGATGTCATCCTTATGGGCGAGGTATACTATTGAGAGGGTTACCATGGTAAATGTACCCTTAAATCCAATATCTACACCCAACTCCTTCTTAGATGTGTCGCTCATGTAGGTATGGATCGTGACACTCCGCTGCCATGCGGGGTACGAGCTTGGGAGAGCTCGCAATCTCATGGAGGGAACTCACGAGAGGCTTGATCCAAAAGGCGAGGTTATGACGTCTTTTGGGCGCGAGCCGTGAGGGAACTCTTGTGATCAAGTACCCTAAACTCGACATTTCCCCATTTTCTCTCATCGTGATGATGAAGGATTCGAGGGCGACATGATCGGGTTGTGACAAGCTTGGTGACTCCATTGGGGATTGGCTACTAGATTAAGAGGACTTGCAGCTGTTTAAAAATGGTTGTTGTGGTCTAACTAACATGCCTCGTGTAGGATTGCTTGCATGTTAAAGTCACGTGGAAAATTAGGTTAGTCGCTAATCTCATGTTAAATGGTCTTGTAGGTGAGAGTTATAAGGGGAGGCGTGCTTGTAAACCCTTTCTTTTGCAGGTGTTGTAAGGATGTATGAATGTATGAGGGTTTATATTGAAGTGCTGGATGTTTAAATTTAAAAGCATGTTTACAAGCTTTAGCATGACACCGCACACATAATCGTAGTCTAAAACCCCAATCACCCAATCTAGGACCTTAGAAAGGTTTATGGCTGGAATCTGCGAGTGATTACTCATAGTAATCCATTACTTATATAAACCCGCTCATCTCAACCAATAAAAATAGCATTGACCAGCAATAGTAGAGGTGGGTAAACTATTTTTATCCTTTGGGATGGAGACTTGGAGCCTTTAGCACCCTTACCTTAGGCGTCAAAACCTCACAATTTCATGCGACATGTGATTTGTGCTTGTCATGTGTTTGGTGGGTAAGACATTGTTCCTTTCTTATCATTCTTATCTCCTTACTCTCCATATTTCAATTATGTGTTTTATCTTTCAACGACGATACATTTTAATCACGGATGCCCCTTTAGGTTTAGGTTTAGATGGGTAAACCTAAAGTGGACGTGGTCCCCATGCCGGGGAATCTCAAGACTCTATGGGAGAATCTCGACCCAAGACATCAAGGCTACGTGAAAAAAACGCATAGGCTTCCTCTTGACTTTATTAAAAGTCAAACCACGTATCGCGATGGTAAAAGCATTGGTTCCTTTTTGGAATCCCATGACTTCCACTTTCGTGTTTAATCAATATGAATTGGCCCCTACAACTGAGGAGTTCCGGAAAGCCATCGAGTTTGGTAAAGCCTTTTTAGGTTTCGTCACTCCTCCTATTGGTCAAGATCCAATATCTCTTATAAGTCAATTCCTTAATATCCCGATTGACAAAATTAGGGCTATTCTTAAAGGAAATTCTCATTCCATGCCTTATACTTTCCTTGAACAACATTTCCTTAGCTTTAAGCCTAAATCTGGGAATCAAATTTCTCGTGTCTTCCTACTCATGTTCTTTGGCTTTGTGGTATTCCCACATATCCGAAAAACAATGGATCCTTTAGTTACTCACATTGTCAATCAATCGTGCACCTTTAATTGTTTTACACATATGATTCTTGCGGAAACTTTTGTGTCTCTTAACCGTTTCAAAGCAAATAACCAAGGAACTCTTAGAGACCTATTAGGACCTCCAAATTTAGCTCTTTTCACATATCAAAGAATTTTCCCTTCACATGAAAATTGTCGACGTCACGAAATATCATCATCCCATTATTAGATTTTGCCAAAGAAATGAATTCTTTCCATCATGGTCTTTCTCTATATGGCTATATTTCCTCAAAAACCTCAACCCTAAATTAATTTAATGGCATGTTCAGTGGCTTGGGAATCCTAACGTGCACCTTTTTAGTGGAGTTGACGACCCACTGCCCCACGTGGGATTGACGAGTTTAACGTCATATTACCCTTTAAGGGTGCTCCGCCAATAACGCGAGCTTCAAACGATCCCGCCAATCCTCAAGATGGGGTTATATTGTATTGATTATCATGATAAAGTCATCGAGGAAAACCAAATTGACCATATCAAGGCCGCGATTCAAGCCTCTACTGGAATTTGGTACTCCCATTCCTCGCATTACATGGTTGCCATCAATGAAGCCAACTTGGAAGGAGAGATGAGGACTCATCAAGCTACCATTGATTACATATACTGACAAGTAGAACCTAAGCTCAAGGTTCAATTGCCTGATATTCCCAAGCCTCAAGGTTTTCGACGAGCTCATATTAAGGAGCAAGAAGACGATGCCTTGGTCGATGAGGAACGATTGGCCTATGATAACAAGCATCTCCGCACAATCCCACCTAGTCCTTAGGTTTCCATCTCATATTCTTTTCTTGTAAAGGGACTTCCTTTGTGTTTCCCTCCTTTCTATTGAAGTTTCTCTATATTCACTTTCATATCACATGTAAAATCGAACCACTTTGTAAGCTTCAAGAATGTAAGGTTATGTTTCCCTTGTAATTGTTCGATGAAATGAATAAAATTCATGAATATTTTCATGTAATTTTTAGAAAATGGGTATTCTGATTAAATATTTGTCGTCGTTCCTTTTCAATTGTATAATTTCTTTTGAAGAAATTTTGATGATAGGATATTATATGATACTAGGATCATATACACTTCTTATCATTATTTCATCTCAAGAAAATATAAAATTGATTGGGATTTGTATTATTGTGATTTTTTTTTAACTTGTACTAATTCGAGTCATCTTCTTTTACGAAGGTACTGAAAGACGGCTGAAGAACGGTCTATCTTATGTACTCGCCACCGAACAAGAATGGAGAACGAAAATACCCATGCTTGTGTTATTAGCATGGAGAACCAAATGGTGCAGATGATGGCACTGTTAGTTGATCTCTCTAACCAAGTCAAGAACTTAACTTCTATAGTTCCTACTTCTCTTACCATGAATCCTCCTACCGCGCCCTCTAAAGTGCCGGTAGTAGAACTCATGGGAAAAGGGCCTGCTGAACAGGTTTTTACTGCAACCCAACAGTTATTGATTTAGAGGCTCCATCTAAGGAGATATTAACTCCATACTTTGATGAGGAAAGTTCAAGACGTCTCACAAAGATTAAGGAATGCCTTTACATGCTACAAGGCTATCAACTGCAGGGGTTCAACAAGCTATCACCATTTGCCAACGTTAAAGTCCCCGCATTCTACACGAAACTCGAGTTTACGAGGAAGTATGATGGCATTGGATGCCTCAAGACCCACTTAAAGTACTATATGGGTAAGATGGCTCGTTACTCAAACAATCCTCTGCTGCTAATTAATTCCTTTTAGGGTAGCTTGGTTGGTCCTACGTTGACATGGTTTATAGAGTTGGACTTGGAGAAGATCCATACTTGGGAGGATCTCGCTGACAAATTCCTCCAACAATATAAGTTCAACACTAAGATCACTCCAACCCGAGAGGAATTGGTTCGGGTCGAGAAAAGGAGAACTGAAACGTTTAGAGCTTATGCTCAAAGATGAAGAGCTACTGCATCTCAAGTAAAGCCATCCTTGTCTGAGAACGAGGCTATGAAATTACTACTTCAAGCCATGTCTCGAGATTTCTTCGAGAAAATGTACAACCACACCTATATCAACTTTGCTGCATTGGTGGAGTTAGGTGAACGCATTAAGGGGATCACGCGTGAAGGAAAGTTGACCGAGACCACGAATTGTTGATATGCCCCAAAGAGAGATAAGGAATCAGCTGTGGAGATTGCTTATATACAAAACTCCTCTCCTCAGAAAACGTACAATCCTCAGGCTCATAAACTTGCCATGGAGATAAGGAGCTCCTTCTGAAACTTTGAGCGCAAAGGAAAAGCCCCCCAAAGGCAGTTTACTCCATTGCTTAGACCCATATCTCAACTACTTCCAATACGGATTGAAAGTCATCTCATGGCGAGAGAGATCTCAAGGGATAATCCACCAAAGTTCCCCGGGTTCGACCTTAATAAGACATGTGAGTATCACATGGAAGAAAAAGGTCACCATGTGGACAACTGTCTAGTACTCTATTCCAAGATCCAGAATTTGCTGGATAAAAAACTGCTCACTTTTAAGGATTCAATGTCGAATGTCCAACAAAATCCCCTTCTAAAACATTCTGAAGATGTCAACATGATTTTTGGGGATGATGACAAGCATATACTCCTAATGAATATCCAAAAGTTGGAACATATCACACCATTTGCTGATCGCAAACTGAAAGGTGACATCACTCATGATGAGAAGATAGCTTGCTTAGTGAAGCTAGTTGAGCTGAGAATTATCCACTATGAGATGGTGAGCCTGCTCTGAGACAGATGTCTCTGGTTGAAGTCAATTTGTCTGGCGAAGATATAATCTCAAAAGTCATAAAAAAAAAAAAAAAAAAAAAAATTTGGAATCAAAGTCGGGATGACACTCAAAAGGAGGATCATTGAGCCTTGAAAAGCAAAACCCCTATGTACCAAGACTTTGACACTAGAAGCGGGGATGAATATAAAGCTTCTCACATGGATCATGAGTTTGTTCGAAAAGCACACAAAAATGGTGAAGTTGTTGGTATCCTTGGCCAACCAAGTGGTAAATATGACTTTAATGTGAAGTTCACACCACCACCAAGTTTCTTCGTTGACATGAAGGATATTGTCCCGAGTGGATGGGATGATGAAGAAGACCTCACTTTAATTTTGCCAAAAGATAAAAAGTTCCATTCCGATGACAGGGATGAGGATGAATACAAAACTTGTCATATGGATTGTGAGTTCATAAGGAAAGCCTGTGAGAGAGGTGAAGTGGTGGACACCTTGGAACAATCAAGTAGTATGACTTTATGGTCAAGTATACTCCTCCAAGTTATTTTCAAAACCCCAAAGACATCATCCCTAGTGGATGGGGAGATGAGTTCGGGGATGACTTTGTGGCTATGATTGAGCCTGTTGTGATTGATCTAACTAAGGAGAAAATCCTCTGTGGGGCTAATACAACTGATAAGGGCATCATCAAAGTTGGTTCATTAATTGACAATTTTGGATCCATGAAGATCTCAAGCGCAAGTTTTGGACCCGTTGTGATTGAATTGCCACCAGAAGTTGGTGAATGTTCCAATATTAAGGTGACTTCTACTTATGACACTAAAGCGGTCCCTTTGAACTATAACACATATAAAATTGATGTCGTCACCCAATCGGGTCGAATCTACCCACCATATGAAGGTGTGGAAAAGAATGCCGTAACTAATGAGGAAGCTGAACAACTTCTAAAAACACTCAAGACAAGTGAGGCAGAAGTGATAGACCAATTGCGCAAGATGCCTGCACAGATTTCCCTATTGGAGCTTTTCAAGACCTCTGAAAAACATAGAAATGCTCTCCTCAAAATTTTGAATGAAGTCCATGTGCCCGAGACCATTGGAGAAGTACAGTTGGAGGAGTTTATGGGTGCTATACTTCTTAGAGATCAAATTACCTTCTATGAGAAAGACCTCCCTCGTGAGGGCCAAGCACACACTAAGGTGCTATATGTGTCTGCTCAACATTTTGGCACTAGGATTTCGAGGGTCCTGGTCGATAATGGTTTTGCTTTGAACATTTGCCCTTTATCCACCCTTCATCAATTGGGATAGGAACGAAAAATGTCTCCCCTCCAAAGATTCCCGTTCAAGCCTTCGACAGGATGAGAAAACAAACAATAGGGGAAATCGACTTGCCACTGACGATTGGCTCTATTACCATTACTCAAAATTTCAAGTACTCGATATTCCGAGCAATTTTAACCTACTATTAGGACGGCCTTGGACCCATGCTGCAGGGATCATTCCTTCTAGTCTTCGTCAGATGATGAAACTTCCCATTGATGGAAAGAACATGACTATTTGATGTGAAAGAGATGTGGAGACTTTCCATAACACCGCCATACCTTTCATCAAGCCTGAGGTCAAGGGAGAGTCGAGCTACCACTTGTTTGAGATGGTGTCTATCACTCATGTGCCCGTTGGGTTGATTATTAGGAAGCCTCAGTTCTTAAAGGCATCCTTGATGTCAAGTAAAGAACTACTCAAGAACAGTTTTGCTATCAAGAAAGGTTTGGGTAAGCTCACCCAAGGCATGCCAAATCCCATTAAGGTGGTCAAGATCAAGAAACGTGAAGGCCTAGGTTATCAAGGCGACCGTAAGGGTCAAGGTAATCATAAAGGCTTAAACATTAAAGGTAAGAGCTATCAACGTCTCTTGCCTCCACCTTTGAAGGATTTCTTTCCTAGTCCACCAAAGTTTTTACAAGAAGAAGAGGCCAATGTCTAACATTTTATTGATTTGTTTGAAGATGGTTTGGTTGGCACTATTAGTGAAGATGAAGAGCCTACAGTTCCCACCGTGTAAGGGATGTTTCTAGTTCTTGCATTTCATTTTTAGTCGTATTCTAGTCATTTCTCTTTTGCAAGGGAATTCCATTCATTTCATTCGTTTACACTTGTAATAATCTGGATTATAAACTCTATGGATCCAAGATGATATACGTTGTAATGCAATTTTTGTATATCAATAAAATTCACATTTTGTTAATAGACATGTGAGGTTTCCCAAATCAGTCCTATGATAATGCTTTGAGGCTTGAGCATCCACACGATCTATAGTTTCAAAATGTTTTAGTGGAATGAGGACGTTTAATGACATGAGGGCTAGTTCTCAATAAAAATTTTCGAAAATTTGAATTTGGAAACAAATTTTTCATGACATTTACATACATTGCATTCATTTATTTGTATATATACTAACCATTTTTTGATTGCATCTCGAGCATGACATTTCACATCATGATAGTCATTTGCATGGCTCGGATTCGAATTCAAAAGATTTTAACAAACCCGATTATTTCAACTCAGAGAATGAAGATGATCATCAAGTTATTGAAAATGAATGGCTAAGATATGAAGAGTCCAAACCTCCTACCATTGAACAACCAATCACCATAAATTTAGGAGATTCAGATAATCCTAAAGAAACCAAGATTGGGGTAGGTCTCTCTCAAGTAGATGTCAATAGATTAATTGGACTTTTGAAAAAGTACCAAGATGTTTTTGCTTGGTCATATGCCGATATGCCAGGTTTAGACCTCGAGATCGTGGAACATACGTTGCCACTTGATCCTAGTATTCTGCTGAAGAAGCAAAAGCTCAGAAGGACGAAACCTGAGTTGTCGAAAAAGATTGAAGAAGAAATCATGAAGTTCTTAAATATTGGTTTCATTGAAGTCATCCATTATGCTGATTGGATTGCTAATATAGTCCCAGTTATGAGGAAAGATGGACGAGTCCGAGTATGTCTTGATTACCATGACCTGAATAAGGCAAGCCTTAAGGATGATTTTCCTTTGCCACACATTGATGTCTTAGTCGATAGAACTGTTGGATTCGAATTGTTCTCCTTCATGGATGGATTTTCTGGTTATAACCAATTCCAGATGAAAGAAGAAGACAAGACTAAAACTTCCTTCATCACCCCATGGGGAACATTTTGCTACAAAGTTATGCCATTTGGCTTGAAGAATGCGGGGGCAACGTATCAAAGATCCATGGTAACACTATTCCATGACATGATGCATAAGGAGATTGAAGTCTATGTTGATGACATGATTGCAAAGTCAAGACAATGAGAAGATCATGTTGAAGTCTTAAGAAAACTATTTAACCAATCGAGGAAATTCAAGCTAAGGCTTAACCCTGCAAAATGCATATTTAGGGAAAAGTTTGGGAAGCTTTTTGGATTTATGGTTTCGGGAAGCTTTTTGGATTTATGGTTAGTAACAAAGGTATCGAGATAGATCCCTCTAAGGTGAAAGCCATATGTGATCTAAAACCTCCTTCTACTATTAAGGAAGTCCGAAGCTTACTACGAAGATTGAATTATGTTGCGAGATTTATCTCTCAATTGTTAGAAACCGCTAAGCCATTCTTCAAATTATTAAAGAATAATGCCAAGGTCAATTGGGATGAGGAATGTCAAAAATCATTTGAAGAACTTAAACGATATCTTTCGCAATATCCTATACTATCGCCTATCCAAGGCATGCCTCTGATCTTGTATCTCACTATTCACAAAAAGTCTTTAGGAGCCATGTTAGCACAAAAAGGACCCAAGGATGGAATAAAACGTACCATATACTACCTCAGTAAGAACTTTACTACCTTCGAGATCCGATATCTCGAAGTGGAAAAGACTTGTGTAGCTTTGATTTAGGTTTTACACCAACTAAGACAATATACTCTTCACCATTGCATTCTTATGGTGACTGAGAATGACCCAATCAAATATCTTTTGGAGAAACCCGCATTGGTTGGAAGGCTCACTAAATTGCAAATATTACTCTATGAGTTTCATATTCAAAGCATGGCATAAAAGTCCATCAAATGGTGAGCCATAGCCGATATATTAGTTGAAAATTCCGAGAAGTCTGGTGATTCGGATGAAATTGATGAATGAATTTATTTGGTTTCACCCGACAAGTGGACCATGTATTTTGATGGTGCAGTTAACCTTTCTGGTTCTGGCACTAGGATAGTTTTAATATCCCCAAAATGTCAACATTATCTAGTAGCTGCAGAGTTGGTATTCCTTTGTACCAACAATATTTCTAAATATGAAGCTCGCATCCTTGGTTTGCAATTAGCCATCGATATGAAAGTTAGAAAGCTTCAAGTTTATGGTGATTTTGCACTCATCATCCTCCAGATGAGAGGTGACTGGCAAACACGGGATGTAAAGTTGATTCCTTACCATGAATATCTCAAAGACTTGGTTAAGGAATTTGATGAAATCTCTTTTGATTATTTGCCAAGATCACAAAATCAATTTGATGTTGCCTTAGAAACTTTATCTTCAATGTTAAAAGTAACTGATGGTTTAAACATTGATCATTTGCAAATCGATGTCTTGAAAAAGCCTGCTTATTGCTTGATGATTGAAGAAGAACCTAATGGTCAACCTTGGTATTATGACATCATGAATTACCTTCAAGAAGGAAAATTCCCCTAAGAGAGTCAAGCCAATGATCAAAAATACTTGATGAAGTTGGCATCCAAATTCTTCTTCAATGGATGAGCCATTTATAAAAGGTCTTTTGATTCAATTTTACTAAAGTGTGTGGATGCACAAGAAGCTAAACTCCTGATGAAAGAAATACATGAAGGAGAGTGTGGCCCTCATATGAATAATCTCTTGGCTAGAAAAATCATGAGGCTTGGTTACTATTGGTTGACCATGGAAGCCGATTTTATTCAGCATGTGAGGTGTTGTCACCAATGTCAAGTCTATAGAGACAAAATCAACGCTCATAATGAGCTACATCGATTGTCCAAGTCATGACCTTTTTCAATGTGGGGCATCGACATCATCAGACCAATTAATCCTAAAGTATCAAATGGACACCATTTTATCTTAGTAGCCATTGATTACTTCACCAAATGGATTGAAGCCAGTTCTTATGCCCATGTTACTGCAAAAAATTTGGCAAAGTTCCTCTGTCATGATATCATCGCTCAATATGGAGTTCCTGAAGGATCATCACAAACAATGTATCAAACTTGAACAACAAGGTTATGGATGAATTACTTTGAGAATTCCACATTCATCATTTGAATTCTTCTCCTTAGCGCCCACAAATGAATGGAGCTATGGAAGCGGAAAATAAGAACATCAAGAAGATTTTAGCAAAAACAGCGGAAAATTATAGTGATTGGTATGATCGGTTACCATATGCTTTGCTTGCTTACCGAACTTCAATTCGCACTTCAATCGGGGCAATACCATTCTCATTGGTTTATGGGATGGAGGCTGTATTACCCTTTGAAGTGGAAATCCCTTCACTAAGGGTACTTTCTCAAATCAAGCTCTCTGAAGCTAAATGGGTTCAACAAAGGTTTGAACAACTCAATATGATTGATGAAAAGAGGGTAAAAGTCTATGTCATGGACAAAGCTATCAAAAGAGAGAAGCCAGGTCGTTCAACCGCAAGGTTAGGCCAAGACATTTCAAGATCAACGATCTTATCTTGAGAAAGGTCTTACCTATCATTCCAAATCTTCGTGGGAAGTTTACTCCAAATTATGAAGGTCCATATATTGTAAGAAAAGTGCTACCTGGTGGGGCACTGATCCTTGTAGAAATGGATGGTCAAGAATTGCCAAGACCTGTAAATATCGATGCTGTCAAAAAGTATCATCCATGAATTAAATGAAAGACCTTTGAGCCACTTTTGGATTGAATCTAAGCCACTTTAGGATATTTGCATCATGCATCTCATGCATACATATTACATCTGCATGTTTGTTCATTTTGCAGGATCTTTGAAGAAGATTCTACCTGACAATAGGAGGTTGATCTCATAAATGCAAAACTTTCAAAAAATGCCCATTTTCTTTAGAACTTAGGAGTGACCCTATCTCTTAGAATGCCAAAAAAGTCAGTCAGAACTTTAGAGTTGGTTAGAACTCTAGAGATGAACCCCTGTGCTGAGCAAAGCCTATACTATCCACAAATTTTGTTCAACCTTATTTCCAAAAGTCCCCCCAATAAGGTCAAGGGAACATGTCTTTTCAAACAAGATTTCATTACACTTTTATTCCCCAGGGAGTTGAGTTTAACCAAAGTGTGCTTTGGAGAGTCTGAAAATAATTGTTAAACATCTCAAGTGGTAATGCCTAAAATGATGAGAGGCAACCCCTTTATCAAACACGTCCTTATACACTATTTGAGAGAATTGAGTGAAAAAAGCCATGTTTTAGGGCATAGGGTTCATTCACAATGAATACATGGTTTGAGATGATAAAGGCATTTTCTTTCTCAATCTCAAACACCATTGATATCCCTTGTAAGCCACTTTGAGCCAAATAGGGAGCATTTCCAAAATAACCCTATCAAGAGCAACCCCCACATCAGGGCAAAATAGGGGGTCTTGGTTGAAAATTATGGAGTAAAAGATTAAGAAAGATTTTATTGCTTTCACTTGTATCAATCAACTTGTGCTAGCTTCAGGTGATTTCTTATCGAAGCTCAAAGCATCCTGAAGTGACAAAGAGCATTCCGTTTACTACCTTAAACACAATTATCCTTTGCTTAGCTAATTTGAGCCTTATGCAATTATTTCATAACCCCAAGTGATGATTATCTCCCTACACTAGGGCAAGGCACATAATTTACCGACAAAATTAAAAATGTTGGTCATGTTTGTAAATGTCAATCGAGAGTCCTAGATGCTCAAAAGAGAGTGAAAACTAGGGAGTATGAAAAAGTAGTGTGCTTGGTAAAAGCAATGCCAATGCCCATGAAAATTTGCAAAGAAAATAAAAAAAAAATGCAAAGAAGAGCAAAATCAATGGTCATGCAAAAGACCATCAATTGAAAAACAAAAGAAAAGGCTTACAAAAGAAAATATGTATGGTGAGCAATGTCATTAGAATAGAGAGCGAAGATCTCATGTCTCAAGACAAATAGTTAAAATGACTCTCAAAATAGGTTAAATTTCAAGAGTCAGATTTCTGAAAAATCGTATGATGGTAATTATGCCAAGATAATCACTCACTTTTAACCCTTCGATATCTGAAAATTTTTCAAGTCTTTTTAAGCCTCACCCAAACCAACATTATAACCCTTATCCGAAGTCTCTTCCAATTAGGATGGTTCGAGTTGAAATGAGAGCATCACATAAGAGCTACCGCTAGAAAGAGTGGAAGCAATCCTAGCTTATCTTATCTTTGAGGTTCTTCACTTGTAAACTTGATGAAGATATTGATTGAACATTTATTTCTTAGCCTCAAAGTACATACCCTTTGTGTAAGCCCATGACCAAGCCATCATTACTATCCTTTCAAAAGACCTTTTGATCAATGAATTGTATTCACTATGAATGTTTTCGAAAGCCTTAGACATATGTTGAGTGAGACCTCTCCAATGAGATTTAAACAGTTTTCCCACATCAATGGTTGGACATAAGGCCTTTTTTGAGAGCCAATGTGAAAAACCTCTTTTGATTAGGATATTTCCACTTGGCATATTTGATTTAACCCTTAGATGGTTAATCAAATCTCATTTTGTTAAAATCCTCTCCGAAGGGATCTAACAATCAACATTGTTTTGCAAGATTGGCTCTCAAGCAATCTTGAAACCCTTTTTTTAAAATATGTGTTCCTTAGTGAATTGATTTTTGATCATCCTAAATCATAACCCTTGTTTTTTTGTTTTTGGTCATCCTCAACCATAACCTTTGCTTTTGGTTTTTGGTTATCCTAAACCATACCCCTTGTTTTAGTTCTGGTCAACCTTAAACCTCGTCCCTTAGGTTCTGGTCAACCTTAAACCCATTACTTAGGTCTTAGGTTATCATTAAACCTTGTCTCTTAGGTTCTAGGTTATCCATAAACTTTGTCTATAGGTTCTAGGTTATCCTTAAACATTGTCTCTAGGTTTTAGGTTATCCTTAAACCTTATCTATTATGTTCTAGATTATCTATGAACATTGTCTCTAGGTTCTAGGTTATCCATGAATCTTATCTTTTTGTATTAAAGTGGAACCTCTTTAAACTCCTACTTAAAGGGGAGTAGCTGTTGACACCTGATTTTTAATCAATGCATTATTAAAACATAAAAGAATCGAGATTTAGGTTTCGATTGCGATGGAGTTCCATCTCTCAACCAAAAAGTGTCGTTTTCATTTCTTTCTTTTGCATTATTCTTTTTAAACAATTTCTAGCTCATTTTCAAGAAAAAAAAAAAACCCGAAAAGTCAAGCGGATGACCCGAGGTCAAAAAAAAAAAAATTTACAAAAATTCCATTTAGCTTTAATTTCATGTTTTTCAAATCAATTTCTTGAAAATTTAAAGATTTGACCAAAAAATCGACCTTTTAAGAAAAGTAAACTAAATTGTTGACTATTAGTCAAACCTTTGACAAAAAAAATGCACAAATACATTTCTTTTAATGCCAATTTGACTTTTGTGTAAAAAATTTCACAAAATTTAGTTAAGAGCCTTGATTTATGAAATTTTTAGTTTTGGGTTCTAAATTGACCAAAAATAAAATTACTTTATTCTAGTCATAATTAGGTGTAGTTCCTTTTTTGACATTTGGTTTAGGGACTATCTAAAGTCTGTTTGAGCATTCAATTTCGCGATTTATCGAGTCAAAATACGAATTGTCGATTTGAGCATTAGGGGAGCAAAATCGATCCTTCATAACTTGTGAATGGACAATTATTTCTCACTCATTTTCTTAAGATAAGTCCAAATTTGAGATCAATTTTGTGAAATTCACACGAGAACTCATCAATTTGAAGAATTTTATCCTCCCAAACATTAGAAAATCAAGCAATTAAGCTTCAATCGACAAAATTCGAATTGACCCATTCATGACTATGGTTTAAACTCAAGCGCTTCAATTCAAGGTCAATTTGAATATGATAAGTGATCTTACATATGGGTAGCTCTTTAGACAGGGCAATTGTGACACTAATTGAGTTTGATTTTAGTTAATTTGCAATTTTGTCCATTGAATTGCAAATTTTACCATTTTAGCCCTTTAGGCCAATTCAAAGCACCTATGGTTTCGACTCATTTTTGCCACGATAATCATTCAATTAGGTCAATAAAAGACCCCTAGATCACATTCATAAGGTTTGATTAGCTTAATTGTATCTTAATTGGTCAATTTATTCATAAAAAGATAAAATTTTCTTTTCAATTTGATCATTTATGGGTTAAATTGCATAATTTTTTTACCCACACGGGTCCCAAGTGGACAAAATAGCAAGAACTAGACTAAACTGGTCAAAATCCGGCCAAACTGGACCGAACCGATCCAGCCGGTCAAATCAATCGTCGGCGAGACGCGGTTCAAGCCCTTACCGGCGATTCTTGGCCCCTGGCCACTGATTCTGGAACCCTCTCAATCCCAATTTTACTTCAACACCTTCAATTTCCTAAAATTTTACAAATTAGTCCTTGAATTTCATCAAATTGCAAATTAACCCATAATTAGACATTTTGACGCAATTCCCGATTTTGGCTTGGTTTTTTGAAAATCAAACCAATTAGATCAATTATCCGACACCTCGAGATCATGATGGAGCCTTCAAAATGGATTTTTAACCGTTGGATCAAGATTTCGATTGTCGGATCAAACCGGCGGCCAAAATCACTTAATGTGAAGAGTATATAAATGAAATCTCTTCTTTTTTCAACCGGGGGTTCATTTTGCACGAAAATTCTCTCTCCTCAGCCTCTCTCTCTATTTTCTCCCTCTAAACTCCCACCCAAATAGATCACACACACCCTCTCTTGAGTTTGATTCATCTCTTGGTGGTCTCATTCTAGGCTCAAACCGGCGGTGCGGACCTCCCAAGCATTTAAGTTGCTGATGATCTATAGTAGCAGAGGTCTTTGACCTTGCTGTAGACACAGGAGGTTAGATCAATGGCCAAATCTTCACCAGTGGCCCAATCTTCGCCGGCGAGTCAAGACCGGTCCATTTTGAATTGGTTCTTCCTTTTTTCCTTGAGCCAGTAGTTCGACTAATCCCAATCCGAGCCGTAGTGACCTGATCTACATTCTTGGAGTCCCAATCATGATCCGGCAGCTTGATCCGATTGATCGCAATAGAAATAGACGAAAATTGCAACAAATGTAATGATTCGAAACTCGAATCCAATGAAGCGAGATCAAGTTAGTCAATCGAGTTTAGGATTCAAGATTAGGAGCTTTTACATACTTAAGATCAACAAGTATGAATGCTGCAATGGTTTGTTGATGATTTGAATGATAATTGTGATTTTGAGCCTAATCTGTGATTTTTAGCCTAATCTGTGATTTTCGCAGGTCTGTACATAGGTAAATGTTTTGACCAAAATGAGGTCCAAAACGACCTCGTTTCAGCTCAAGTCCTCTTAAGTTTAGATAATAGACATCCCAAGCTTCAAAATGATAGGTCTCACGTCCTAATCAAGCATCGTTTGATGCTCAAAAACACCTCCGAAAATTAACAATCCTGCAGTAGTTTAGGTCTTTTTCGGTTTTGATTCTCATTCCGCCTTCTGGTTTTGTTATTTTGGTGTCGACTTTCATGGTCATTTTTTTGACAAAATTGTCTTCACAAGTTTTGTTCCAAATTGTCTCATACATCTTTTGTAATTTTTCAGGATTTTGGATCTGTTTAACTGGAGTCAGATCTACTTTGACCTAGGCTTAGGTCAATTTGTTCCATATCAATCTTTGATTTTTCTAGTTTTGTGATGATTTTTTTGTTGATTTCTGGAATAAATTTGCTTCATGAAAATTTATTGTACAGATGTTGTGCATATCCTGTATTTTTTTCAAAATTTTTAGATATGTTTAGTTGGGTCAAAATTGCTTAGATCTGAACATAGGCCAGTCTTGCATTAGTCCGAGATTTGTATTGATGAAATTGAGTCCATAAATGCACCTATTTGTCTCAAATCCTTCATGAGAGTTGAAATATATGATATATATGTTCAATTGATGCATACTTTGCAAGGTTTTTACATTGGCAAAGTGAGTCAATTGTATGTATTAGAGTAAAAGGTACTGTAACTATATGTGCTAGACATATAGTTTAGTCTATTTTGACATTTTTTTCACGACTCATATGATCTTAATTGAGTTTTGATATCTTAATGAGAAATTTTCGTCATTGTATGCTCTGTATGTGAGATTTTTGGTAGGATTTATGCATGTCTTGAGGATGGTTGAAATCATGCTTATTCTGTAAACTAAATGCTGAAATGAATTCTTGTCATATGTGCATCCTTCCATGCTTCTTTGAGTCATCTAGGGATCAAAATCTTACTATCACGCCTTCTTGTTGATTAAACCACATGTTATTGATATTGCTAGTATGAGTACCTAGAGGGGGGTGAATAGGTGTCTAAACAATTTATCGATATACGGAAGCGATTCTTAGCATATGATAGAAAGTAAATTCTCTCTTAATTATCAAAATGAAATACGATCGAGGTAGAGAGAGTAAGGAAGAGAAAATTGAACACAGGATTTATAGTGGTTCGGCTTATTCCAAGCCTACGTCCACTCTTCCGCACTGACAGCCCACCGGCTGGATTTCACTATGATCCAAAGAGAAGTTACAGCACAGCTTTGCCTTGATTCCACAGTGTAGATGTTCTACCACACCTCCTCAAGGTCTCTCACAAATATAGACTCTCTTTTGTATACAAGTATTCGCTCAAAGGATTTATCTAAACAAATAGGAGCTTCAGACTTTGGAATTCTTCTATCGCGCACACCTTGAACAACTAAGACAGTCTTCCTTATATACTCCTTTATGCCATCATACCCGTTGGCACTTACCAAAGGAATTCCTCCAATCTACCCGTTGGACGGAATCAATTAGGAAGATTGTTCAAGCTATAAAAGGAACGTGTTGATAGCCCATCAATCATGTTCACCCATACAATCAGGATCTCCGTTTCCATAAGCAGAACCTTCCAATAATATTTAGACAATCACCGGATCTTCAATTATCGAGTCAATCTTCGATCAATCAAAGGACTTCGTTATGTCTTCTCCAGCCACGAGATCTTCTCCAGTTGATAAGGTCAAATCCTCAACGAAACATTCAGTTCGGATAACCTTTTTCAACGGATTAGAGACTCTGTCAATGAGGATAGACTTTGAGTCTTGAGTCGGCTGTCCGGAGGTCTTCAGACTTTAAATAGCGGAGTCTGCAAGCCTTCGGACTAGGCGATAGAAACGTTTTGTCAACTTCAAAACACTTCAAGAAGATTTCTCCAACAGGTTATAAGGTTTACATACATGTTTAGGTCATGTTCGTTGAGTATCATCTTGCACATTAAATTTGTTTCATGAAAAGTGTTCATCACACTTAGAATTCCCAAGCATACCATTAGAAATCATGAATCATCTCATAATGTCATTTAAATTGTAAGATATTTTGCATGCCAACTTTGGATTAGATGACTATCCAAACTTTCCATCGCATTCAATCCTAAGTCCCGTGTGATTTCTTCATGCCGTTTGTGCGTTCTTGGAGTGATTTGAGGTTTTCTAATAAATGCTTAAGTTCTGTTTTCTCAATAACTAATGCGCACACTTTTAGAGATCTCGATTTTAGGATATCAAATTTACCTACTTTGGACTCGAGCTCTTCTAGCAAAACGTAGGGCACACTTAGATGTTTCTAATGCCATTGATTTCATACCAATCGCTCATCGTTGGACTATTTTCCTTTTTTTTTAAAGCCAGATCACAATTTGGACAATGGATCAAATTCGGACCCCTGTTTTGACCCCTATTTGGATAAACTTTTGATATTTTTCTTTTTATTTTTCTTTTTGGAATCTGAACTCGGCCTCTTAATGAAACTTTCTTGTTATCATGTTGGTTATGTTGTGTGTAAATTTGATGATTTTTAGAAATGTTTCGATAGGACAAATCCTCGTGACATTAGCTGAATGTGTTGTTGTTTTGACAAATTTCTGATGAGTTATTGTTTGTTATTTGATTTTTGTAAAATCATGTATAGATTGTTAAAAAGAAAAATCCTCACAAAAGTTATTCATCATCATGTCATGCATGTTAGAAAAAAATTTCATTGCCCAATTTTGCTGTCTTTACTCATTTGTTATGAAATTTCCTGATATAAACATGATTGTGATTATTTAGTTATACCTTTTAGGTTAATTTGTGCATGAAATTAGGAAATACCATATTCATGAAACTTGTTCTAAATGCTTTGATCTTTGTTGTTAAACGATCAGCATTTTAAAATTGCATCTTTCAAAAAATGCTTTGGTACATGTGATGTTTCTAAAAATGATTTCTTAAAAAGTTATTCTCCAAAGCTCGATTTGGCTTAAGGAAAAATCGTGGTTTAAACCATATTCAAAATTCTTGCAACGCTTGTGAGTGTATTTATTTCATAACCTAAATATTTCTTAATCCTAGATATTTTCAAATGTTTTTAAAAAATCCTGATTTGACATCATGAAAGTCACGGTTTGAATAGTATTCAAAATGCTCGTGATACTTGTGAGTGCATTTATGCAAGTCCCAAGCTAGCATTGGCAATTGAATGCTTTTCATAACTGAGACATCACTTTATCTCAAAACTTTTCATGAATGATTTCAAGATATGTTTTTGAAATATCACATATACCCTTCATACATATAATCCCATCATGCACTATAAATTGCCTGTGTTTGTGATTGGCGCATACCCTTGGTAATAAATGACCCGCCAATGGTTCACTTTCTTGCTTGATTGGTTGAGAAATAAGGTTCAAAAGACTTGCATGCATGTTTAAACTTTTGCAATGCATGTGACTTTAGACAAATGGTAGGGTCGCTGCATGATATTGGGGAAAACCTTGGGATCACATAAATCGCTTGATTGTGAGACTTATAAGCGTTATTGGCCATGCGAGAGTACAATTGGTCAACAATTACTATAAGTCACAAAAAAATGGATTAGGTAGGTGTCTTAGTGGGACCCTCGCATAAAAGACAAAGGCCGACCCTGAGGTCCCAAAATTTGACTTTCGTCTTGCACTTCCTTTAAATGATTGATCTCAACATGATGTCTTTTTTTTTTTTTTTTTGATGTGTATGTTTTTTCTTTCCATTGTATGCACCTAGTTATAAGTTTCTTAAATTAGGTTTCTATTAGGACCCCGAAGATGGAGAAAGCGTGAAGATGGTGGAGAAGTTTCTTAAATTAGGTTTCTATTAGGACCCCGAAGATGGAGAAAGCGTGAAGATGGTGGAGATCAATGTCCATTCTGATCATTATCGTGTACTATTCATTTCCCTGACATATGTCTCAAGTTCTATTTGTTGTATAAAGTCCGATGAGTTGCAGGTTTTCTCTTTCTCTCATCTTTTTTAATTGTGTTTCTCTTTTATATTTTCTAGGATTGCATTGTAGATTTACTACTTTTATTGATTGTTTACTTACTATCTCGTAATTTCAATTCTATTGATTGCTTTCTTTTCTTATTTTTCTAGAAATATAATAAAATGAAAATGACCAACCACACATGATCGCTTAGTTTAGGACAAATGACCCCGAAAATGTAAAAAGAAATGCATGGACATGTTAGGAAAACACAACATACTAGTTAGGTATTGAAAGTGTGCTAATAGAAATATTAGCATAACCCAAGTCCTCGAATCTAGATATTTGGTTGCGTAGGAATCGAGGAAACACTCTCGACCCTTAATTGGGTTTTCTAGTTGACCCCCAAAATGAGGCTAATGACGACTCCCGTTTTATTTTTAAGTTGTCATAAACAACTAGACTGTATAAATAAACTCATCGCGTGGGTTATAGTTTCGATGAAACTCACCATGGTTTAGCATACCTAATATGGGAGTACCCCAAAGGATGAAGTGATGCTATCCTTATGGGCGAGGCGTACTGTCGAGAGGGCTACCATGGTAAAGGCATCCTTAAATCCGATATCTACACCTGACCCATTCTTCTAAGGTGTGTCGCCCGTGTGGGTATGGATCACGACACTCCGATGTCGAGCTTAGGAGAGCTCATGATCTCGTGGAGGGAACTCACGAGAGGCTTGATTCGAAATGTGAGGTGATGACGTCTTTTGGAATGCAAGTCATGAGGGAACTCTCGTGATCAAGTACCCCTAAACTCGACCTTTCCCCATTTTCTCTCCTCGTGATGATGAGGGATTTGAGGTCGACGAGATCGGGTCGTGACATTTATTACATTCAATAACATTTTGACATGTATAAACTCTTTCACATTCAATAAAGTGTTTATGAATGCGTTGTCATCATGTTGAGTTGATTACATGTAATGGAAATCTTAAAAATATTGTGTAAGCCTTAAGTGAAGGCTGGGGGCATTCTATTATAAGCCTTGAGCATATGTCTTGCATTACACGTAAAGAATTGTTAACCATAAAGATAATACATATGTGGGTTCATTAGAACTATAAAGATATTTTCTAGTGGCACATCCGATTTTTGTGATACTTAAGGTAAGAGAATAGTGACCAAAAAAGGGGATGACACATAAGATATTACTCTTTATGAGGTGTTATCAATTTACCACATAACCATATTAAATCCATATCATTAAAATTGAAAGCACTTGTGACCATAGAAGGCTGTGTATGTGTACATGTAATTATCATCATGATTCGATGTTTAAGACTTTATAAGAAAATATTGACTATTAAGAATTGTCTTTAGACAAGCATAAATGTGCGCACATACAGTACAATTTTAATTAATATAAGATTTTTTTAATATATGTTATATTAATTGAGATTGTAATTTATCGTTTTACGAAATTAATTTAATAAGATAAGAAATAAGGTTTCTTAATAGTCGGACATGGACCTAACTTGTGTGGGCTAAGTTGGCTTTGGCTCGTGATGAGATGGCCTAATTGAAAACCCTATAAATAGCACTAAGGTCTCTCCTCTAATTTTCTTATCTCCAAAACACACTATCACCTCACATAAGGAAAGCTATGAGGAGCGGTCTCATCGAGTTAAAATCCGAGGGTGATAGAGGAGAAGAACCTAAGTATCGAATCATTGCCATTATGCATAAAGAATGATTGATTCTAAATCAGGCATGCAAATCGTTTTCTTCTCCTTCAATATGTTCAAATATCTATTTATGTTGATCCTGTGATACCGTTTCGACAGTAAACATCCATGATTTATTCAACCCACAATGGATTAATTACTTTCAACCTCATATATGTGTGATATCCATTTTATTTTGTTTCGCTGAATCAATTGGAAAAACTCGGCAATGCGATGAATCATGTTAGACTTTGCCTTTTTTCCCTCGAACAAGCAATACTCCTTTTCTACTCACTTCATTCCAAAAGAAAATTTAGTGAAATTCCTATGTCGTGCAGCCAAAGACGGGTCATGTCAGTTTGGAAAATTAAACAAATACATTTCACATTTCTTTCCTTTGATTGACCATAATATATATATAATTGTCGTTTCACATAGAGGGTTAGCCAAAGATGATATGCTCCAAGTCTTTCTACATTTCTTTTTGAATTATTGTGTGCCTAATCATATCACCCAAAGAAATTTCTCCTTTTTCGAGGCAATGCTTGACCACAAAAATCTTCCAAATGGGTCCACGAAATTCTAACCCTCACGGCACGATCACGACCGTCTTCAATCATGCGCCATGACGTGCGGAAAATACTCCTTTTCTCCCTCGAATAAGCAATAGTCCTTTTTCTACTCACTTCTTCCCAAAAAGTCTAATTTTGCTAAAAGAAAATTTAGTGAAATTCCTATACATGCCGCCAAAGACGGGTCATGCAAGTTTGGAAAATTAAACAAATACCTTTCACCTTTCTTTCCATTGATAGACCATAAAATATATAATAAAAAATTGTCTTTTCACATAGAGGGTTGGCTAAATATGATATGCTCCAAGTCTTTCTACATTTCTTTTTGAATTATCTTGCGCCTAATCGTATCATCCAAAGAAATTTCTCCTCTTTCGAGGCAATGCTCGACCACAAAAATCTTCCAAATGGATCCACGAAATTCTAACCCTCACGGCACGATCACGACCGTCTTAAATCATGCACCATGACGTGCGGAGTTCCTATTTCAGGTCTCTGCTTTGATTGGACTCATTGAAATTTATAGTTTGATTGTACCAAACTATGATCGGTTAGCAAGAGAAGCTCCCATAGGCCAAGAGGATATCCATTTAGAGGGTCTGTACTTTGGTTCTTAGGAGGAACATATGACTGACCTAGGCTAGAAAAGTTATTTTCCCTAGAAAGAGTTTGGGATTTGCAATGTAGTTAGAAATGAATAAGCAAAGCTTATGCATATATATTATGAAGTTTGCAGGAGTGGAGACTGCTAAAACAATTGAATAAATTGTAAAAAATTGATACGGTTGGTACATTGTTGCCAAATGAAAAATTATGGCTTTCAAATGTTAAAGGTGATAATGCACTTAAAGTAAGTGTGTGCCTAGATCTTCTTAATTGTCTCGCATTAGTGCCTTAACATGACCCAATTAGCTGCCTAAGTTCATATTGCAATAGAAATTGTTTTGTACCATCATTGATAATTACAGTTGTAGAAAGAATGCAATTCTGCGCTCTTAATTCATGAATAATGCGCCCCTCCTTTCTTCTCTCTCTGGGAAGTATACTCCTCACGAGACTGAATTTAGAGAAACCATCTTTCATTCCATTTCACCAAAGCAAGTATGTCTTTTTTGGAGATGTCATTAGTATAAGCTATAAATAACCAATAAACAGGCCTAATATATAGAAAATTAGTCAATGAGATTAAACTACGAAACTTACCGAGCCTTGGCTCATATGACATGCAATGGCGTTGGCATTTTTTTTTTTTTTTTTTTTTTTTTTTGGGTCGAATAGGTTGGCATGTTTGTTTCCCATCGTAATTGGTAGAGCTAAAACAAGTCTAATCATATCATTTTCGATTAAGTTACTCTTATAATTATCATATCATCCATATCTGCTTTTATTTCTGTTACGTTCATGTGGTGCGGAGATGTTCGCTATAGAATGGGAGAAATTATACATGAGAAGTGACCTTAGTGGTGGGAAACAGAGGAGAATCCGTTGCTTCATGTCGAAAAGACAAACGGTACAAGGCTCTGTTTGTTTTACGAAAAATATAATATTTTTAGAAAATATTTTTTAAGAAATCATTTCCAAGAAGATAATTTTTTTAGTGTTAAGTTGAAACTCAAAAACAAACTAGAAGATATTTTCCGTCATTTAGTAAGGAAAATATGATATGATTATCCTAAATAACCATACACTAAGTGGGTATTAATGACTTGCGCATGGATAGTCGGGAAACTAGGTACAAGCACCAAGGTCCTAAGCTCAGCCTTGATGGACCCCAAAGGGGGTTAGGTGCCGAGGCTCGGGCATGGGAGATATGAGTACTAGCACAAGCCTCAATGGTTCCAAGCATGGGCAATTTAGCCTTGGCCTCAATAGATGCAAGCACAAAGGCTAAGGACTCGAGCATGAACATTGAGTCTCTAGCATAAGCATTGGGGTCCCAAGCCTCTTGATAGACACTAGCTTGGGCATTAGGGACTCGAGCCCAAGCTACGAGGACCTAGGTATGGGCTTTGTGGACCCGGGCCTAAGTACCAAGGATTCAAGCTTGAGCATTAGGTGCTCGGGCTCTAGTGTTGGGATTTGGGCACAGGTAGTAGGATCATGCACTCAGCTTTTGTGGACTTCGGTTGGATCGCTGAGGCATCGAGCATGGGCACTAGACCCTTAGGCTCAGCCTTGATGCACCCGGCACAGGCACTAAGGACCTAGGCACTAGTTTCCTTAGGCCTATCCTCAATGGAGTCGAGAGTGGATGATGAGAATTGAGGATCCAGCGCTAGGGTCGCGGATTCAACCTTAATGCGCTTGGACTCGTGTGCTAGGGACCTATGAACTAGCATTGAGGTTCCCGTCTCCAAGTATAAATTTTCTAATTCAAGCTTTGATTTCTTGTCATATTTTGAAAAATGATTTTCAGTTTATTAAAGAGGAAATTATGTTTCTGATTTTAAGTATAGATTTTTCTTTAATTTATTTTCTTAAGCAATCCAAATATAAAAAAGATGAAAAAAATATTCTAAAAATATTTTTCGTGAAATAGTTATTCTTGACATAAAGTGAGGCATATAAATACTAGATTAACAATAATTGTCGAGAATCTCCTCATGTAAGCGACGAACCCACTTATGACTCTGCCTTGTTGAGATATCATGTCGTCAATGAAGTGATATCGTCGTGTTTGACGGTTTATCTACACTTCCACGACCATATTGGAGTCGTAGTGGGCAGTCGGGATCTGGCTTTCTTATCGGGATTTACGTTAGGAAATTAAGAAATTAACATTGATTAGTCTTTGTCCGGTCGTGCACCATCGCCGATCATTCAAAAGGTGGTTGTGTTAACATCTCCATTCTTTGAAAAGAGTGGGATGCAGAGCTTTGAATATATGAGCACAACACGGGGGAAATATAAAAAGAGAAACCATTCCAACTTGTGCATGTTCTGGTCAAATGGATGCTTTCTACTGGGAGTGTGCAAAAAAACCGAAAATCGCCTGGACCTCCCAAAATCAGATCAGACCAGATCGAACTGAACCGGAATCAGCGGCTTTCATGGGGGCCGGTCCAATTCCTAATTCTAATTTAGTGGAACTAGTGAGTATTGGTCGAGTTCCCATCTGCTTGCCTATCTAAATCGGATCAGTGGAAAATAAAATAAAATTAGTCAATAAGGTCAAATAACTATAAATATACACATATGTGTGTGTGTATATATATTTAGTAAAAAAAACTACACAATTGTGTATATTTATAGTTATTTGACCTTATTGACTAATTTTATTTTATTTTCCATTCTAATAATCAATTTATTTTACTTTTTCAACCAACAAAAAAAAAAAAAGACAAAAAAACATAGAGGAAGAAAAGAACCGATTGGAGATGTCCATAAGAGCCAACGCCTTGTTTTAAGATTATAATTAGATCTCTCCTTAACCATTCTCATGATTAAATTACGTTGACATTGAAAAAAAGATGGATTAAACGATTAATATTTTAATTTCTATGGGGTTAAGACTTTTAATTTGGAGTCTAATTCTTTACATGTTTCCGATGTTGAGAAATCTTAAGAAAACCACACTGTGACCTTAAAAACAAAAGTAAGTTTTTTAGTTAATAAGTATTGTCTATTTGTCTTGCCCTATAGTTTTCAATATTTAATCAAAATCAATGGTTCGTAATTTAATCCAAATATAAGGCCAAACAAGCTTTGTAGAGATTGAGGACCAGCTCCATGGACCCACTCAAGAATCAGACTGAACCAGCGGTCCGATTCCTGGGTGAATTCATAAACTAACGGATGAGTTTCAGTTCTAATTTTTTGAAATCGGTCCTCAGTGGACGTCCCAATTCCAAGGTGGGAACCACTCACCCGGACCGTACTCACCACTATTTTCTACGTGACGTGAATATGTATTTTTTTTTCTTTTTTGGTATATAAGGTGCTTTCATACCAAAGAAATCAAAAGGATTTTGAGATTTAATCAAATTACGTTCTGATCCTTAAAACCATTGGCAATTTCTGTTTTGGAGGATTCAATAGTTGAAAGTATTTATACTGATTTATATTTTCTTTCTAGGGGAATAGCATATGAACCACCTTTTAATTGAGTATATATCCGGATGATCCTAATGGCATAAACTCAAGTAGGCCTACGCAATGAGGATTTCAGTGTATTGCTTCAAGAAGTTTACAAGGCAGCCAGTGATTGAGAAGTATGAAGTCTCAAATTCGATTCTTGGCCTCACCTAATACCTAATCTACTTCAGGCGAGACCACCAAGGAAAATGCTCCTGGAGAAATCTCTCGGCCCCTCTAAATGTGATGCCTTTAATTAGAACGAGAAGGTAGATTACGTCCGGTGCTTGAAAAAGGAGGCATGATGCTTTGAAATGTCTGGCTGTCATTGTCAATGGGGGCTTGTGCTAGTGCGTTTGAAAGAATCAACCATTTCTGCGAAGCCAGATCCTAAAACTTATGGGCCAGTATATCCTGAAGGCCCGACCAGCCTATCAATCCTCTTCCTGCTATCATTTGAAAGCCCCATCAATGTGGAGTTGTACCATTTCCTTCTATTTGAATGGATTGATTACTTGTGGTGACTCGTTCTTATTGAATTCAGTTTTCACATGTCAACCTAGTGTTTCACTATGTAAGCCTCCTCCTCAGGGACTTTGAAAGGGGGAGAAATCGGGAATGATAGATAAATTTGTATTTGGTGCATCCAAATCTTATGATTTATGTTGATTTTCTATGAGTTGTATCGGTGTGAATTCGTGATTTCTCTTTATGAAAATCAGAGGTTAAAAGGGAAACTGTCCTTCATTCGCCTCTTAGCAATATTCTGAAATTGGAGGACAGGTGAACAATCTCAAATATGGAGAGAGTTCAATTTGTCAACCCCAAAAAGACTAAACAAATATATAAGAACCCGCGGGAATCGGTGCCTTCCAGGGTGCAGCTAATACAATCTTGGGATCTGATGTGGGCTTTTTCTAAGCCCGCAGAGAGAAGTGACACGCCGACGGACGAGACGAATGAGAAGAGATAAAGCCTTCTCACTCTTCAGCCGCAAATTTGACAGAGGACAAAAATCGATTTTTTTGTACAGTGGACCAAAAGCAACCTTTTCGCACTTTACAGAATCATTGCAATTGAATAGAACCTGACAAAAATTTCCATTGTTCAGCGCAGAAAGTGGACTCTGCACAGAGTCCTAAACAGGCTCAAGAAAAACGTTTTTATCTCTGAGGTACTCACCAACCATTCATCAAACAAAAATTATCCAAAAAACTTTAAACCTATTAAATTTTTATCAATTTTGTCATAAACTTCTCAAATTTTTCCAATTCAGTATTAAACTTTTTTCATATTTTGTCAATTGAGTCAATCCAACTAATTTTGATTGGCATCCATTGACGTGGATGCCGATCGTGTGGACACTCCATCTTATGTAACACGATCAACGCTAACATGAATATATTTTAATAATATTTTGAATTTCTAATGATTTTTTTATTTTTTCCTTTTTTTTTTTTTTTTATCAATTTTGGAGTTAGGGCTGAGAAGGGTGGCTGACCAACCCTCACTGTTGCAAACGAGGCCCAGCCAATCCTCACCTCACCGACTTTAGGCGAGGGCACAATGCCCTTGCTTTGGCTAGCAAGGGTCGGCCAACAACCATCACTAACCCTAGCTCCAAAAATCGCCAAAAATGCAAAGAAAATGAAAAAAATCATAAAATTTTCAAAACATTATTTAAAAATATCCATATTAGTGCCGCCCATTCACGTTAACAATTTTCAACCAAGATTAACTAGATAGACTCAACTATAAATTGAGAAAATTAAAAGGGTTTAAGACCGAATTAACAAAAGTACAATAGATTTAGAACCTTTTAAATAATTTTCCCGTTTAACAGGTGGTTGTATTGACATCTCTATTCTTTGAAAAGAGAGAGATCAAGATCTTGAATATTCAAACAACTTACACTTGGATGGATTCAATGGTTGATATTGTTTATCTTGATTTGTATTTTATTTTGAGGTGATATGCCTTGGAGTCAATGGGCGAATACCACATGAACCCTATCTTACTCAAGTGCATTAAATATCATCCTAGTTTCATTCAGGTTAAGTGAACTACGTGACGGCAATTTCACTATATCAATTCAAAGAGATCAACGAGCAAATCAATGGTTGAGAATTTACATCATAAGAAGTATGAAGTCTCGAGTTTAATATTTTGACCTCATGTACTCTACTTCAAGCAAGGCCACCAAGGAAAATGCCCCCGGTAGAATCTCTTTAGCCCCTTTAAATGTCTGATAAAGGAATGTTTGAAATATTTGACCGTCATTTTTTTTATCGGAGCCTTTTGCCAGTAAGTGGTACGGGGGTTGATAGGCCAAATCAACTAGCAAAGGAAAATCCTAAAGATTATGAGCCAATGTAACCCGAAGGCCGGCCCAGCCCATTAATCCCTCTTTATGTAATCATTCGAAAGCCCTATTGATGAGGAGTTGTAGTACTTTTTTCAAGTCGAGCGTATTGATCACTCGCGACGGCCGGTCCTTATCAAGTTCCATTTCATGTCTCGGCCTAGTGTTTCACTATCTAGGCCCTCCTCGGTATCCATGCTTATGCACATTTCAGGTGAGTTGCATTGGTATCAATCTCATAATTTCATTTTAGAGATCAAAAAGGGGACAAGGTCATAATTTTCATCTAATGTGTAGAAGTAATACGATCTTTTCTTTTCTCCAAGGAAAGAAGAAATGCTTGAATCAATAAAATTTAGTTAGTAGATGATGAGATTTAACTATATTTTACTTAGTTGATGCTATGATAAGATTTGATCATTCAGCGCATGCTCACTAGTAACAAAATGATTAAGTCTACTCGATAATGATCATCTCAAGTTTTCCATATGAGTGTCCAAAATTTGCAGTTTCCTTCTATACTTTGATCCATTCGAATTCATGTTCACTTCTTTCACTGGCTGTCTTTGGTGTCATTTTCTCATGTATAATCAAATCAAAGTTAGACAAGAAAACAATCTGAAATATAAAGAGTTCATCCTGTCAACCCAAAAGACTAGATTAAGATTTAGAATTTATATGGGCTTTTCTAAAGCTCACAGAGAGGAGTGGGACATCGACTGATGAGAACCGAATCCAGAATACAAAATGCCAAAGCTTCCTGAACCTTGGTTCCTTCAGTCACACCTTTACCCTTGCTTTCACCTTCCTCATATTACTACATTCATGATAACATCCAAAACCTAAGATGGACATATGACTTTTCGTTCCACCCTTGGCCGATTTGCTTTTGCAGCCGTTTGCTACATCATTTGGAAGGAGCAAAATAATGTTCTCTTCCGGGGGAGGGAACCATCCCTCCCAGCTATGAAGTTGCAATTAGAGAAGGTTGTCAGAGACAAAGCATTATCTTTTAACCATGTCCCTTCCAACACCACGAACTGTAGATTACTGCATTGCTGGTCTATAAACCCTTCCATTTTGGCGGACTGATCTACCGTCGGGTTCCTTGCTATACCTGTGTTGTTGTTGGGGTCTTTGTTCTTTTGGCTCCCTGTTTAGGCCATTTGGTTTGCTTTTGCCGTTGTTTTGGCATTCCTTTGCTCCTGTGCAGGTGGGCTTGTTTTACTTTGGCACCCTTCCACTCACTTTGACTATTCTTGTCTTAGGGAGTGTAAGTTCTTGGTGCTGAGTTCTTGTTGTATAGCTTCTTGCTTCTCTTTGGCTTTAGTTAATATATTTCTTACCTTTTACCAAAAAAAAAAAAAGTTGGGAGTCCAAATCCATTCACAAAGCTTCTGCAACTGTTCTAGTGCAAACGGTCAGTAAGTGTTGCGCTCAAGAGCATGAAAATTGCTGCGCGGCACTTCCTCATGCTCGGAATTTTCGAGAAGTGGGACAACATCAAACTCGTGTCGGGATTTCTTCTCGACATTATACAGCGGATCTTTACATTTGAGCAGCATTTGCAGTACCTCCTTCATTGTAGGCCTCGTGGAAGGCAGAGTAGCAGTGCAAAAGATCTCGAGCTTGAAAACCTTGCTTATTTCATCTACGTTTGAGTCATCCTTGATCTCCTCATCTAATGCATCAGATATTGGGTTGCCATCTTCGATGTGACGCCATGCCCAATCAGCAAGGCACATGTCTTCGTCCCCGTCGTTAGCCTCACTCCCAGTGGTTAGCTCCAAGAGAACCACCCCAAAGCTATAGACATCAATCTTCTCATTGACTCTTGTCGTATGAGCGTACTCTGTTGTCCAACATAAAAAAAAAAAAAAGGCAAGACAAAACTAAATATCCTGCTGGTAGGATATGTAAAGTATGAGGAGGGCGAACTGGCATAGCTGAAACGAACTCATGTTAAAAAAATAGACGAACCTGGTGCCAAATAGCCGAAAGAACCGGCAACAGCTGTCATGCTAACAGCTTCTCCAGGCTTGGCCAACATCCTTGCAAGGCCGAAGTCAGCAATTTTTGCGTGGAACTCTGAGTCTAAGAGAATATTGCTCGATTTCACGTCTCGGTGGATGATGGGTGATGAACAATCATTATGCATATAGCAAAGTCCTTTAGCTGCTCGAGCGCAATCTGCAACCTATTGGGCCACTCCAAGATCATATTGTTGGTGACACCCGACGTGGGCGACAATCTTTTCTTCTTGTGAAGCCAATGGTCCAAGCTTCTATTTTCCATGTACTCATACACTAGAGTTTCGAGTTCTCGCAAGAAATACAGCACAACAATTTGACAATGTGCCGATGCTTAATGTTCCCAAGTATCTCCACTTCTGCTACAAATTGCTTTTCCAGCTCTTATTTAACTTTTGGTTATTCGAAATCCTTTTCACAGCGACGGCATCACCAGAAGGATTCACAATAATGTGATATACTTTTCCTGATCCACCGCTTCCAATCACATTATGCTCCTGTTAGACAAAATAATTCATATGCGGAAGCCAGGATCAATCGAAGACAAACCTCCAGCCATTGTTCTTGTTCGCGTTCGTCAGAAAACCTGAAATCAAACAAAATTGGGGACACTCTACTACCCAATTCACTCTCGTACTGATGGTGTATTCTGAATGAGAGAGTTTGAGTTAGACCTTGTCATCACCCGTCAGAAATGAACGTACGTTCCTATTTATACATCGTCTCCCATCAAGACGGGCGGTTGTCACAAAAGGGTACGAAGCGTGGATCGAACAGTCACAACTTTAAGAGAAAATTTGGGTCAAAAATGTGGGATCACAAAAAATAAATAACATTCTCCCACTTGATCCCATCATTTTCATCATACGGATTATCCAACTAATTCCACGAAAACTTTATGCTTAAAGAAAAGAAACAAAACACATGAATCATGGCGACATGTCCTCTAAGAGTGAGTAATATCTTCCATGTATCACAATGCATCTTATTTCTTTAATGTAAGCCTATATGTGACAACATATCTTAATGAATAAACCCCATGTTTATTCCAAAATCAAGGATAAATGTTATTCTCATAAACAACAAAATGTGCACACAAAAATTGAGAATCAACATTACAACTGAATAAGAGTTTCATACAACAAAAATCATACATATGACGACAAATTACATGATGGGACCTATTCCCATACTAGTTACATGATCCTTATACTTCATTGGTGGCATGCCTTTAGTTAAAGGATCGGCTATCATCAATTCAGTGCTAACGTGTTCAATGACCACTTTATTCTCTTTAACACATTCCCTTATGGCTAAATACTTAATGTCGATATGCTTACTTCGACTGCCACTTTTGGCATTTTTAGCCATAAAAACCGCAGCTGAATTGTCACAATATATTCTTAATGGCCTAGAAATAGAATCAACAATTCTAAGCCCAGCAATGAAACTCTTCAACCATACACCATGCGAGTAGCCTCAAAACAAGAAATGAACTCAGCCTCCATAGTGGAAGTAGCAGTCAAAGTCTGCTTGGCACTTCTCCATGACACGGCTCCGCCAGCTAACATGAAAATGTATCAAGATGTTGATTTTCGTGAATCAACGCAACCCGCGAAGTCCGCATCCGAACAACCAACCACTTCCAGGTTGTTAGTCCGTCTATACATAAGCATATAGTCTTTGGTACCTTGAAGGTATCTCATCACTTTCTTTGCAGCTCTCCAGTAGTCTAAACCTGGATTACTCTGATATCTTCCCAACATTCCAACAACAAAAGCGATGTCAGGTCGAGTGCAAACATGAGCATACATCAAGCTTCCAACAGCAGAAGCATATGGAATGTTGTGCATTTGTTCCCTTTCTAGATCGTTTTTCGGGCATTGGTTCAAATTGAACCTGTCACCCTTCACAATAGGTGCTATACTTGGTGAACAATCTTTCATCCGAAATCTCTCTAGGACCTTATTGATATAGGTTTCTTGTGATAGTCCTAAAATGCCTCGAGGTCTATCTCTATGGATCTTAATGCCAATAACATAAGATGCCTCACCCATATCCTTCATGTCAAAACTCTTAGAGAGAAATTGTTTCACCTCATGTAGCAACCCCTTTATCATTGGTTGCAAGTAGTATATCATCCACATACAGCACAAGAAAACAAATTTTGCTCCCACTGACCTTCTGGTATATACATTGATCCATGACATTCTCTACAAAGCCAAATGAAGATTTCTTAAGCGGGATGCTTGTTTCAAGCCATATATAGATTTCTTAAGCTTGCACACCAAATGCTCACCTTTACTAGAGGAAAATCCTTCAGGTTGTTTCATGTAAACTTCCTCCTCTAGTTCTCCATTGAGGAACGCCATTTTCACATCCATCTGATGTAATTCCATATCAAAATGGGCAACCAAAGCCAAAACAATACGAAGAGAATCTTTCTTAGATACAGTTGAAAAAGTCTCCGTGTAATCGATTCCTTCCTTTTGAGTGAATCCTTTGGCAACAAATCTAGCTTTATATCTTTCAATGTTACCTAATGAATCCTTCTTAGTTTTGAAGACCCATTTACAACCAATGGCCTTCGCACCATCAGAATCGAACCAAATCCTAGACTTTGTTAGATGCCATAGAACTCATCTCTTCCTTCATGGCATTGTACCACAAATTGGATTTATCACTATCCATGGCTTGTGAAAACATTTCAGGATCATTCTCAGCTCCAATATTGTAGTCGGACTCTTGTAAATACACAATATAATCACTAGGAATAGCCGATTTCCTTATTCTAGCATATCTTCTCAATGTTGGATCAACATTCTCTTGAGGAGCATGTTGCTCAACTGGTTGTTCAACAGTTTCTGGTAATTGTTGAACAACTGGATCTACTGGATCAATATCAGCAGGTTGTGGAACTTCAACAATTGGTTGTTCAATAGCCGGCTGAACTAAAGGGGCATTATGAGCAACAACCAACCTTAAACTTAAGGTGGAAGGTTGAGTGTCTGAATGATCTTCCTTAGGAACAAGATCCCTCGGTCGATCGCTCCCACTGATCAAGTCATTTTCAAGAAATTTAGCATTTCTTGATTCCACAATCCTAGTGGTATGAGATGGACAATAAAACCTGTATCCCTTAGACCTTTCGGCATATCCAATGAAATATCCACTTATGGTCCTTGGGTCCAACTTCTTTTCTTGTGGATTATAAATTCTCACCTCAGACAGGCATCCCCAAACGCGCACATGATGTAAACTCGGTTTCCAACCCTTAAATAACTCAAAAGGTGTCTTTAGGACAGCCTTGGTCGGAACTCGGTTTAATATGTACACTACCGTCTTAAGTGCTTCAATCCATAAGAATTTAGGAAGTTTGGAGCTGCTAAGCATACTACGCACCATGTCTAATAAGATCCGATTTCTTCTTTCCACTACGCTATTTTGGTCCGGAGAACCAGGCATAGTATATTGGGCAACTATCCCATGCTCTTGAAGAAACCTTGCAAATGGACCAAGTGCTTGTCCATCTTCAGTGTATCTACCATAGAATTCTCCACCTCTATCTGATCTCACTATCTTAATTTGCTTACCGCATTGTTTCTCTACTTCCGTCTTAAATACTTTAAAGGCATCTAATGCTTCATACTTATTATGAATCAAATAGAGATACATGTAACGTGAGTAATAATCTATGAAAGAGATGAAGTATTTCTGACTACATGAGTCAATATCCGAACTACAAATATCTGTATGTATGATTTCTAATATTTCTGTACTCTTCTTGGCACCTTTCTTTGACTTGTTAGTCTGCTTTCCCTTTATGCAGTCCACACAAGTATCACAATTAGTAAAATATAAAGTACCAAGTACTCCATCATTTATTAATCATTTAATTCTTTCTATGGAGATATGTCCCAATCTCCGATGCCACAACATAGATGAATGTTCTTTCACAACACATCGTTTCATACCAGCTTTATCATGAACATGCATCGCATCATAATAGGCATTGTCTTGTAAATTTATTCGAAAAGACCATCGGACAAAATACTACTCCCGACAATTTCAGATTTAAATGATAAACAAGTTTGAATCTGAAAAGTTAAAAGAGTATCCCAAAGGTACAAGTCTTGAAACTGAAATTAAGTTTCTAGAAAAACTAGGAACATAAAAGGTCTTTTCCAAATTTAAAACAAAACCACTATTGAGAATTAGTCTACATGTCCCAATAGCTTCCACATGCGAGCGCATCTTGTTTCTTGAATAGATGCTTTGTTCACTTCCCACTAGCTTTCTGTGGTTTTGAAAACCCTGCAAGGAATTCAAAATATGGATTGTAGATCCAGAATCAATCCACCAAGTGTTGTGACTTACATCAGTCATATTAGATTCATAACAAACACAATAGATTGGATTACCTTTCTTCTCGAGCCAGGCCTTAAATTTGACACGATCCTTCCTTATATGCCCCTTATGTTTACAAAAGAAGCATTTGGATTCTTTCTTAATGTTAGCTTGGGGAGGTATTTTACATTTTCCCTTATGCTTGCCATAGCCCTTATTCTTTCCTTGTGTTGCCAAATGAGCACTTTCTCCCAATTCCATAACCAGTCTTTCTTCCTCTTGAACACACATGGTCATGAGTTCATTAATAGACCATTTATTCTTATGTGTGTTATAAGAGATCTTGAAAGGTGCATACTGTTGTGGGAGAGTGTTCAGAATATAATACACAAGGAATGATTCAGATATCTCAACCTCAAGGTTCTTAAGTTGAGCTGCAATGTTCCTCATTTGTATGATGTGCTCACGCACACCTCTAACACTAGTGAGCTTCAATGATGAAAACTTCATAATCAGGGTCATGGCATGTGCCTTCTCAGAACTTTCAAACTGCGCATCTATGGCCTCCAATAAAGCCTTAGCATTGCCATGCTGAGCAACCGAACCACGAATACTATGAGATATCTTAGCTCTTATAAACATGGCACAAACGCGGTTGGACCGCTCCCATTGGTTATAAAGAGCTATCTCAGCTGGAGTGCTCGAATCAGTAAGAGCAAGTGGTTCGTCTTTCCTTATAGCATAGTCAATGTCCATCCACCCCAATTGAAGAAGAACTGACTCCTTCCAAACTTTATAGTTTTCACCATTCGGTATAGGAACATCAAACTTAAATTGAGAGAAATTCACAGGGTTGCGAAACGCATATCAAATAATCATGCTTATGTCGCAAAATTTGAGGCAAATATAAATAAATCATGTTTTACCAATGTAAACATGTCACAATATGAATCACAAACATAAAACTACACATGGGCTAAGTTTTTAATTTAAATAGATTCATAATCACTTCATGAAGAAACTACCATATTTTATGCCTTTTCTTAATTCCTGTGGGTAAATTAAGAAAAATAATATGATATTTCATCCTAATTAATCATATTATTATAATGAAAATTCCTGTGGGATAAAATTCATTATATTAATATAATTAATTACAATTAATTACAATTAATGTCCATTTCTAAATATGATCCCATGCTTTTAATATATAATTTAATTAATTAAAGATGATGTGGCCACTCTCTAATTAATTAAATATATGGACCATTGGACATTTAATTTCATGTATAAAATGACATAATAAATAAATACATCAAGGGCAGAACAGTAATTAAATAAATCAGCCAAAGGCAAAATTGCAAAAACATGAAAATTTAAGGCAAAATCGTAAAAAGAGGCGCGGAGGAGACATCAGGCGCGTGCCTAGCACGCGCCCGTTCCCGCGGCAGGCGCGTGGTCCGCACGCGCGCGGTTCAACGCGCAGGCGCGCGCGTGGATCCCACGTGCCAGCGGTTAGCGCGCGCGTGAGGGCGCGTGGCGCGTGGATTCCACGCGCCTGCAACCGCAGCGCGCGAGTGGGTTCCACGCGCCTTCTTCCTCGCGCGAACAGAAGCTTTCCGTCGGTTTTTCGCCATTTTCAGCCGCGATTTCAGCCCCGTTTCTTCTCCGGCAGCCCATCTCAGACCGAAATAAATTATGGGTTTTGTAAAACATGCCGACACGATCACATGGGTCTAAGTTTCGGCGAAAATGAGCAAAAATTGGCCCCAAAATCAGACGAAAATTTCCCAAAACACAATTCCTTCAACCACCGCGACTTCCGCCGCCCGATTGGCCTCCGGTGAACACCGATATACTGGAAAAACTCATGGCTAATATTCCTAATGGCGGTGCGACCGTGTGGGTCCGAAATCAAGGGGTGGGTCGCCGGAATTTGGGAGTTTCTCTGCTGGCCTCAAAATCCCGAGTTACTGTTCATCTCTAAAATGCCCGAAAAACACACAAAAAAAAAAAAACGAGAAGAACAAGGCAGAGGCACTAGACATGGTCTGATACCAAATGTTAGACAAAATAATTCATATGCGGAAGCCAGGATCAATCGAAGACAAACCTCCAGCCATTGTTCTTGTTCGCGTTCGTCAGAAAACTTGAAATCAAACAAAATTGGGACACTCTACTACCCAATTCACTCGTATTGATGGTGTATTACGAATGAGAGAGTTTGAATTAGCCTTGTCATCACCCGTCGAAAATGAACGTGACGTTCTTATTTATACATCGTCTCCCATCAAAACGGGCGGTTGTCACGAAATTTAGTGCAGGCGTGGATCGAACAGTCGCAACTTTAAGAGAAAATTTGGGTAAAAAATGTGGGATCACAAAAATAAATAACAGCTCCTTCAATCCCGACAGAATATTCGATTCCGTAAAATTCAAACTTTGGAATGAAGTCAGTTTCACAGTCGAATCAAATCAATCCCTGTTGTTTCTGGAAGCTCTGATCGTGAATAGCACCACCAAGAAAATGCAGATTGCCGCCGCAAAGAGGCCAAGATCACGATCAAGGTGAGATTGCTCTTGCTCAACCTATGGGATTGGGCGTTGCAGACATTGATCCTCATGAACGAATTGGATGCACAGAGCCCAGGGTTGTTCAGGAAACTGGTGTCATATGCGGCGTTCTCTAACTTGGCTGGGATTGGTCCGCTGAGGCGATTGGATGATAAATTCAGAAGGTTCAGAATCAGTTGGCCGATTTCAGGAGGAATCAAGCCGGGCAGTTGGTTGTCAGACAGGTCTAACTGCGTGAGTACAGGTAGAAAACCGATTTCACTAGGAATCAGTCCGAGATCTTATTGTGACTTAGATTCAGAGTGGTCAAGGATTTCCATGAAACGATGTCTGTGGGAAGAATCCCGGAGAGCTCGTTCTGACCGAGCAAAAGCTCCGTCAGAAAAGGAAGCGCTGTCAATTCAGTCGGAACCGTGCCCCTGAGGAGGTTATTACTAGCATCAAATACCCTCAAGTTCCTCCACGAAGACACCGTGCTCAGAATCTTGCCGGAGAATTTGTTGTTGCTTATCTCGATCCGAGTGAGGCTTGGGGACAGCTCCTCGGGAAGCTCGCCAGTTAATCCATTACCACTCAAAATCAAAGTCATCAAGTTCCGTGACATCCAGAGTCCCCCAGGCACTTTGCCGGTGAATCCATTGTTGTGCAACATCACTAAGAGCAAAGTACTGCAATTTCCAAGTGACTTCGGCAACTCCCCGTTGAGATTGTTGTCCATAGCGGCCAACCTGAACAGCGTGCCGCCATGGCACAGCTGTTCTGGAAATGCACCGGTGAAGTTGTTGTAGGCCACTTCGAATCTTGTGAGCAGGGAAAACTTGCCAAAGTCCGGGGGAATTGTGCCCGATAGATTGTTGTTGGACAACCTGACATCAGACAAAGCGGGAAGATGCGCCATGCCTTTCAGGATTCCGCTGGACAATTGATTGAACTCTAAATTCAAGCTGTATAGATTCTTGAGCTTTCGAAAACTTCAGGTATGTTCCCCGCCAAATTTTTTAAAAGACAGATCAATCACGCTTGGGTTCGCGGCGCTGACTGACTGAGGAATCGACCCATACACGAGTCTTGGACACGTACAACTCGCTCAAGTTCCTCAGAGCAAAAATGCTACCCGGGATCTCTCCTGTCAGTGGATTCATCCCCAAATCCAAGTGCTCGAGAGCCTCCATATCACTGATCGTCTCCGGGATTCCACCATACAGGTTTGTCTGCTCCATTGAGAAGAACCGCAGCTTCTTCAGGGCGGTGAAGTTCTACGGTAGCTGCGACCGCACGAACTTGTAGTTGTACTCGAGCCTCAGTTCTTCAAGATTGGAGAGGCCAAAAATCTCTTCAGGGTACGTGCCATTGTACTCGGACTGGTAAAGGTGAAGAATCCTCAGCCTCTGCAGCCTCGCGATCGACGCCGGGACATCAAAAGAGAAGCTGTTGGTGGCAAGAATCAGGACCTGAAGATCAGCCATGCCATCGATATCGGATGGAATTGAACCTTCGAAGCGATTCTGGGACAGGTCGAGGTACAGGAGACTGGAACAATTGTAGAGAACTGTGGGAAACCCTCCAGGAATATTGTTGTTGGAGAGATCGAGCTTGGTCAGATTCTTGAGGTCGCAGATGAATGGGGGGATCGGATAATTAATGTTCAGGTTGGCAAGCTTGAGCTCGGTGATCGAGCCGTCTTGGCAGGTGACCTCGGGCCATGTGCAGTGGGAGGTTGAATTGGAGGGGACCCAGTTATCGAGGGAAGATGGGTCTTGCCAGGTTTGCCTCAGCTTCAAGAGGACGTGCTGTTCTTGATCCGGGATTTGAGACTCTGCAACATGGGAGAGGAGCAGAGGAAGACGAGACACGGGATGTAGAAGAAGAAGTGAATATGAGGAGGTGATGAGGTTAGTCTCGGCATAATCGGAGGTGGTTCAGAGTCTTTTCTGGTTAGAGAGACTCTCCGGTGTTGGAGCTAGATATCTATCAGCTCAAACATGAAGCAAAAGTGTTGGTTTGCTTGTGTATTGCTCGGCAGAACTCCCGGATTTTTAACCTCGTTTGAAAGTGCTAAAATTCGGTGGGTCCTAAGATGATGGGTGTGGATGCATTTGTTCCTTTTTGTTCTTTTCAATAGATCGGCAAAGCAGCGACCCGAGTGATTTTGATTGATTCCTGTTGGTCCTGGTGCTTTTTTGTAGTGTCCAAGTCAAATGGTCAGGCTTTGAATTTTCGCCATGCCCTCCTATTCTACAGTGGAACAGCTTTTGATTTGTTTCCTGACGTTCGCCTTCTGGATGATGAGCAAATTGGTCTTTTGGTGGCGCAAGTGCATGCGCAAACTTTCCACAGCATAGACCCAACATCGACAGGTCGAGCCTTCTGGATGGGTAAGGAAGATAAAATGTGGTTACATCAAGCGTCCACATGATTGAACTAAACCAATCCTCATTACTAGTTCCAGCACATCCTGAGGTCTGTGATTGATGGACCTAATGAGCCCGATACATGGAAGGAATTCATCTCAAAAAAGAAATGCCCATGGGATGCTGCAAGCGCCTGTGGACACACGAAACGGAAGGACCCTTATTTCCTACTCCTAATGTTTCTGCAGCAAACGGATTTTGGCAAACCGAAAAGACATATCAAATACTTCATGTACATGAATAAAAGCATTTGCTTTGGAAGTCCACAGGTGCTCTCATCTCACTGGATGGATGAAAGAGGGAAGAGTCAAAGAGCCAATGATAATCTCCTTATCTTAACACTACTCTGGAGTACACTTCGAAGAGCACCAAGATGCCTTCGACATCTGTGGTTCTATAACCGATAAAGCCGGCAAAACCAGATGTTCCAGATCAGTTTAACGGCAAGCCAGAAAACGACAAGTTTGTTCCTCTGGAGAAGACAAAAATGTTGCAAGGTTTACGTGTTCCTCCTTTCAACAGCAGCATGAGAACAGCAAGCAGGGGAGAAGAAATTGGGGCAATGATGGAAATTTGACAGAATTTATTTACTTATTTTTTGGTCGAAAGACGAACTTTTATCAGGTGGTGGTCAATCTTGCCTATGCAATTTCAACTGTCCTCAAAACTATGTAACCACATGTATCGAATATCTGTGTTCACATTTGCGGATCTGACCTCTCTTGGATGTTCGCCGTGCCCTCCTGCTCTCCGGTGATTTTTTTTTTTTTTTTGGTAATGCCCAAGTCAAATGGCCAACCTTTGAATGTTCGCCGTGCCCTCCTATTCTCCAATGGGACAGCTTCTGATTAGTTTCCTGATGTAATTGGTCTTTTCGTGGAGTTGAGTGCATGGGCAAATTCTCCACAGGATGACCCGGCAATGACAGATCGAGCCTTCTAGATGAGTAAGGAAGATAAAACTTGGTGACATCGAGCCCACATGATTGAACTAAACCAATCCTCATCGCTAGTTCCAGCACATCGTGAGGTCTGTGATTGATGGTCCCAATGAACCCGATGCACTGAAGGAATTCATCTCGGACCATATCATACGCTTCCTTCTATGCAGTGCACACTTACTAATTCAATAGGAGTTGTCAGAGCAAAGTTGCTAACACATCTAGGAATCTTGCCAAGGCATATTACACAAGTAACTATCATCGACATGCTCAGACATGCTTAGTTAACCATGTAAATATGTTACCTGTGTCAACACTGGCACGCTGCATTTCGAAATTTTAACATGTGACAGACAATGAGCATCTAGTGTAAACTAAAGCAGAAAAAACCCAGCAAAGATCAAAGAACGTATCTACTCACACGCACTATTAATTATTGCGCTTGTCATCCAAGCAAGCGTAATGGAGCTCGACAATCACGCTCTTGTCCTAGTCAAGATAGTTGGAATTCTATTATCCAATCGCAGTAAAGTCACGGAGAACAGGAGTGTTGAACTACTCATTCCAAACAAGGCAGCAACAAATTCTTTGCTAAAGCTGGGTGATCATACTATAGTTTGTCTAAAGTTACCATTAATCTGACATGATTTCCCATAAAGAATCCATCTCTGGCTAAAGTTTCCAGTAGAATCTGAACTAATTCCAGATTCGAGACTGGATACTTTGTCTCCACAAACAGCAGTTGTGTATCCAACTCTCGGTATTCATCAATAGACTTTAGTTCAGTCACAATATGAGGGTAAAACGATAAGTATATCCACTAAGAGAGCGCTTTCCGGACATTAGACTACGAACTCCTATGAGAGGTTGCAGTAAAGAACGAGTCTGAGAAAATTGATTTTAGTATTGAATGTTGCATATAGGACCGTCAAACACAGTAAAAAAAAATCATTAACCAGAAAAGATAAGATTTCACTAACTCCTTGATGAGAGAGAGAGAGAGAGGATATCATCATAGACAATGGAGAAGATTATCACAGATCTTAACATGAGACAGAAACAATGCCTGTAATATATGGGCTTTAAAAAAGAAAATAAAATAAAATAAAATAAAACGAAAGAGTTTGAAAAGTCAAAAAGGGAGGCTGAAGAGAGTTGTGGAACCTTCAGCTAGATTATAAAAAGAGAGAAAGAGGGAGAGAAAGAGAAGAATACCGGTAGAAGCAGGGGAAAACACGAAACAGGGGAGAAGAGAGAAAGAAGAGAAAGGAAAAAGGGAAAAAGGGAAAATTTTTGGCTCGCTCATGATCCGGATGCCTCATCAAGCCGGCTCAAGTGTGTTTTGCAAGGCCGGTAAGAAATTGAAGCCTTTAATCACTTACTTGAAGCAATCGCCGCAATTAGGGCTCGAAATTCGGATTTCTTTGGTATTTGTGTGGTGAAATCCGATTTTTGAGTCGTTAAGCTGTATATTTTTTAGAAATAGTACTTTGGGATGTTGTGAAGTTATAGCATTTTACAGATCGTGATTTGAGCTTGCGATTTGTTCGAACGGAATTTTGAAGTTGGGGGCGCAATCTGGTACTGTAGCGAACAGTGGCTTCAAGTCTCTTTTTTTTTTTTGTTGTTTTGGTACTGTTTTGGGGCGGCTGAGTTGGGGTTGTTGTTGTATGTTAAGAGAGCTTTCTAAGACTATAAGACAGCTTGAAACGGAATTTTGTGAAGGAAGTTATGGCATGATGAAGTTAGCGCATGGGCCGCGCCTAGCTGAAAATGATGGGTTTATGCTAAATTGTGAGCTTTTGGGGCACGTAGGTGTTGTTTTATCGACTAATAGGCCTAGTATAGGCAAGTCGTTATAAGAATATCTTTTTACTCGGTCTTTTAATATTATTTTTCCGTTAATTGTTAGAAATCCGAATGCGTTGGTTCGTATGAGCGTAATGAGTTTATTTTTGGCTTTTCCCGATGAATGACACTATTTCTTTTTTGTATTTTAAACTCATGTTTTGAGAAACATGGTGGATTAAATACTCTATGAGATGATAAAAGCATATTTTGTTGCATAAAACAAGATCGAGCTATTATTGACATTTTTGTTGTTTGAAGGAGTTATATTTTGACGTTTATTTGAATGGTTGTTTAAAAAAAAGGATTTGTGAAGATCTTTGTGAAAGAATATTGAAATGTTTTGGAGAATGCTTTGATATTTATATATCAAATTTTGAGTTGTGATATGATTTCTTTTCTGACGTTGGATTACTGGATATTGTGATTTGTGATTAGTGCTCAATGTCTCTGTGGACCCTGAGGGGTGTGGGTATGCGCATACTATTTTAAGATATCCTTATGGGCCGAGCCACCGGCTAATAATAGGTGGAGACCTTGCCAATGGGAGAATCTTGGTCGTTTTGTCACGGGCGTTACGCTTGACCATGGTTAGACATTTGAGCATGAATTGGTCAATGGAGTGGACCATCGACGTATAATTTGAGTTTGATCAATGGAGTGGACCATCGATATGATTTGATGAGATTAATCAATGGAATAGACCATTGATACATGTTTTATGAGATTGACTAATGGACTTGACCATTGGTACTTTCGGTATTTTAATTATAATTTGGTATTATGATAAAGTGAGTTATGTTTGTATTTTAAAATGTGCATAGTGATTTCTTGATCCGCTTAGAAGAAATGTGTTACTCACCGAGCCGTGGTAGCTCACTCTTCTCATCTACTTTTTTTCAGGTTCTTCAGTGAGTTGCGAATAGGCGTGAGCGTTCGTTCGGGGAGGACTTTTGTGGTAGAAATTTTTGGGTATGGCTTATGCATAGTTGATAAGTTGATAAGTTAGTCTTTGTAGAAGGTTTAGGTTTTGATTTTTGTGGATTATAGATATACTTTGATATTGTAACAAATTGCCCTTTTTTTGTCATATATATATATATGTGTGTGTGTGTGTGTGTGTGTGTGTGTGTGTGTGTGTGGATGTTGATATTGGGCTCAATTTTGGTTACGCTGAGGCTACGTCCTTTGGTAAAAAGACGGCCGTGTCATGCCCTTCTTCTTGTGAATCAGGGTGTGACATTTGTTGGTATTAGAGCCTAGGTTTTGATTTGTTTGGGTAGATATGGGACGATGTGAGATTGTGTGATAGATTTTTTTTTAACGCGTTAGCCTTTTTAGATATTAAGTTGTAGCTCCGTTCTTGGATTCAAGTGATCATGCGTGACTTGGAGACACTTGCTTCGCTTCGTAGAAATAGTAAAGGCAAGCAAGTTGTCGCCCTTGATGCTAGAGACACGCCTCAAGCTTCTCGAGGTGCATCTCTAAGGAGGAGACTGGAGGATTGGCGTGATGGAAGTCCTAACTCGCATGAAGTCGTGAAGTTAACCAACGGTCGTTTCCCTTGAGTGACTTTGAGCAAGCCATGATTCATTGGTATCGTCAGGCAAAGGAATTAAGTGGAGATGGAGCAACTGGCTCATACACCTTTGTGCAATTCAAAGAGGCGAAACCACCCGCTTATGATGGGAAGGCTGATCCTCTTGCAGCTACAAAGGACTAGAAAGATCGAGGGGATCTTTGAAGCGAAGATGTTCCTAAAGACAAGAAGGTTAACTTTGCTTCTCGATATTTAGAAGGCGAGGCGAGCATTGGTGGGAGGGAATGAGGCCAGCTCTTGGAGATAGGGGGTGGTGCTATAGCTTGGGAGGACTTTAAGCGGGCTTTTAACGCCCAATTCTTCCCGTGTCATTTCAGGCAAAAATGAAGAGTGATTTTATACACATATCTCAAGGCGACTCCACGGTTTTGGAGTATGTAGCTTGCTTTAATCAAATGAGTAGATTTGCTGAGCAATATGTGTCTAATGAGCAAGATAAAGCTGATCACTTTCAAAGGGGGCTCCGGTATGAAATCGGTTCAGCACTCACACCTCTAGCATTGACATCTTATAAAGATGTGTTGGAACGAGCCATCAGAGTGGAACAAAAGATTTTGGAGCGTGACGAGCAAGGTGTACCTCAACATAAGAAGTTGAGATCCATGGTTTATTAGGATAGTAGGGCCAGTGGCAACGGAAAGAGGAAAGCTTTTAATCAATTAGGAAAGCCTAGAATTCAGAATAATCTAGGCCCTTGTACTACTTGTGGGAGATGACATAGTGGTCCTTGTTACTGCAAGAGAGGAGCATGTTTTACTTGTGGAAAAATGGGACATATGGCATGTGATTGTCCAGCACAGAAGAATGCCCCTGGAGATAGTATAGTATGTTTTGTATGTGGACAACCTGGACATCGAGCCTATACTTGTTCTATGAGGAAGACCGCGCCTCCAGTTGATAGGCCACAAGAAGGCCAGCAAAGGCAAATGATGACTAGGAAAGTTTTTACGATGACAGGAGAGGATGCAGTGGCTTCTAATACAGTTGTTGCAAGTAATATTTCTATTGCCTCACAACCTGCTTATGCATTGTTTGATCCCGGTGCTACGCATTCCTTTACTTCCATTGACTTTGCAAAGAAACTTGATGTATTGCCTGAGTTTCTAAAATATGAATTGTGTATCGATACTCCCACAGGTGATTTCTTGATTGCTGATCGTGTTTTCAAGAATTGTTTGTTGCAAATTGATGATGTACCGTTGCCTATGGATTTGGTGGAGTTAGATATACGAGATTTCGATGTTATTCTAGGGATGGATTGGTTATCAAAATATCATGCCACTGTCGATTGTTATTCAAAGAAAGTTATTTTTCGACCTCCAAATCAACCAAAATTCTCTTTTTTCGGAAGTTATGAAGGCACTTTTCCAAGGTTAATTTCAGCTATGTGAGCAAGAAAGCTTTTGAGAAATGGTTATTTATGGTTATTTGGCTTGTGTAAAAGATACAAGTAAGGAGTCGGTAAAGCTGAAAACCACGAAAAACGGGATGTACCTCCAGATCTACACGCGCCTTCGGGGAAAATTCGTGGGGACAGGTGGAAGCCCTCCAAGGCTCCAACGTTGAACGTTCACCGTAGACTTTTTGGCTTTTTAATTAGGGTTTTGTGTCGGCTTTTGCCTTGTCCCTTTCTTTTAGTTGGGAACAAAAAGCTTGGAGAAAATACTGATAAAACAAGCAACATGATGTTGACTTGGCTTGCCCCTCCCTTCACGCCACACGCTGTAGATTGGCTAACAACCGTGATTTCTATTTTGTGCTCTTGGTCTTCCCATGCCATCAATAAATCAGGATTAAATTATAATTTTAAATTTAGGATATGCGATTCAAAATTATAAAATATAATAAATCTATGATAAGATGAAATAAAGTTTATCAAGAATTTTACAAACCAATTCATTATTGAATGGTAGTATGGACGAAAAATGGGAACTATTCGTCAAGTTCGTTGAATTTTATTCATCTATAGAGTCACGAGTAAGTATTCAACACTTTTACTAATTGTTTATGGTGGTGTAAATTAGAAAATTAAGACAACAACACATAAGTAGGTCTAATCAAATATAGTTAATTTATCCATGATCACGTTATATGATATGGCAAGATTTTCTATTGCGCATACAATCAAGTAGTAATGACAACTTAATAGTGTCTAACGAAAGACTCTTTTCAAGCGTCTTCAACCATTTTCTTAGATTATCATCACCACTTGATTATTGAGATTTTTGCGTTGACATGATAGTCTAAATTACCGGAGTTTACATGCTTCAAAAACCTGGGGCTAACCATATATCCTATACGTAACACGTGTTTCTTGACTGTGTGGAAAGAGATGATCCCCAGTCCAACAAAAGGACAAAAAGAGTCGATCATGAAAGCAAAGACCTGTTTTAATCGAGTTAAGCCAAACATCCACGACATGACTTACTGTGTTTTGGTTATGTGTTTCTCCTCCCTCACTGCCCCATGGGGGCGGCATCATCAGTGTCATCCTTAGCTAGTAGGTTTTTACCGAGGATGACATCACTAAGGATGTCCAGAGGTATTTACGAATATCTAGAAATTGCTTTCTTATATTTAGGTTTTGCATTGAAATTGAGATTAGAGATTCCTAAGCATTTCTTCTCATGATTAAGTTTGGCTGTGAAATTTATCCCGATGCTGATGTTTTGAGAGGCATGAGGTTCTAATTCTTTCACGGATTAATATCATTGAAAATCTTAAACCAGTATCTCCATGAGACATTCACCTTAAATTTATTTCATTCCACAAAAAATCTTTAAGTGGGACCTCCATGATACATTTAATCCAAACTAATTTTGCCTAATAAAAATCCCGAATCGACTTTGTCGACCCAAATTTACATTTTGTTACACGTGGATTTCCCACATTGGTCTTGTCGATTTCCATGTCAAGACTGTCTTAATGTTGTTTGCCACATGAGATCCATCTTGCAATTGCAAATGACGTGTGTAGCATGTATGTATGCATATTAACAGGATATTGAATAAAATATTAGCCAATGGTAGATTTGAGTTAGGGTACTAATATGGATTCGTTTTTGTAAAGAAAAATTAGTTTAAGATAAATATGTTATCAGTTTCAATTTAGGAGTATTTGTGAAACATAATTTAGTTTGAAAATAAATGTGTCATAAGACATCAATTTGGAATTTTTAATGGTAATAACCCTTCCTTATTGCAAAATCCTTCCTTCCTTAACTCAAGTTGGCTCACTTTCGGAATTAATGCTGAGCAAGTCTGTCTAATAAAATCCTATGGACAAAGACATTCTTGGAGCGAAAAGGAATGTTTAGCAAAAAAAAAGAAGATAAAATTCAACAAAAATGTTAAAATTTAATAAAAGAGATGTGATTGGGTTGCAAAAATTGTTGCATATTATTAGACCTATCAAAGTAATAGATGGTTCAATGAAATATTGTCTTTATATCTCAGAGGCAATAATGGTGAGTCGGCAAGTCATTGTGACGAACTGTCTGCATTTTAGTTTAGTTGAGAGCATAATTCTGAAAAACTCAATTGTATCAAGAAAAGGGTCTTATTTCTTGGTTCCTTTTCTGTGAGCATCATATAATATCAATTATGAAAACTGTCTGAGTTAAGGAATTTATTTCCAAGCCATCAATGGATTTGCCAACTTTATTGAGATGCAAATGTAGCGAAAAATCAGACATTCAATGGCGATATTCATGAACAGCAACATCTTTCATTGCTGAAGTAGCTCTCTCCTTGGAAGTCTATCTATCTAGCTCAAATTGACATATCCATCTCTCATATTTTGTGCATTCTATAGGATACATTCAGAACCTAGTCTTAGGTATGGATGACTAATACATAGTTAGACAAATCGTTTGATGCTTGTCTCTCTGTAGGACAAGTTGGAAAAGTTTTGCAAAAGTTGGAAGACCAAAGCCCTACACTTGGCTTCTGCGACTGTTCTAGTGCTAACGTTCAGTAAGTGTTGCACTCAAGAACATGAAAATTGCTGCTTGGCATTTCCTCATGCTTGGAATTTTCGAGGAGTGGGACGACATCGAACTTGTGTTGGGATTTCTTCTCGACATTGTACAGCGGATCGCTACATTTGAGCAGCACTTGCAGTACCTCCTTCATTGTAGGCCTCGTGGAAGGCAGAGTAGCAGTGCAAAAGATCCCGAGCTTAAAAACATTGCTTATTTCATCTACGTTTGAGTCGTCCTTGATCTCCTCATCTAATGCGTCAGATATCGGGTTGCCATCTTGGATGTGACGCCATGCCCAATCAGCGAGGCACATGTCTTCGTCCCTGTCGTTAGCCTCCCTCCCAGTGGTTAGTTTCAAGAGAACCACCCCAAAGCTATAGACATCAATCTTCTCATTGACTCTTGTCGTATGAGCATACTCTGTTGTTCAACCAAAAAAGAGGCAAGACAAAACTAAATATTCCTGCTGGTAGGATATGTTGATAATGCTAGTACGAGTACCTAGAGGGGGGTGAATAGGTTTATGAAAATTTTCTTGCAGTTTGCGCAATACTTAAACAGATGAAGGATTAAAAAAAAATCGTAAGACTGAGTAAATGAAAGAGAGAATTAAACACGAGGTTTATAGTGGTTCGGCTTGATTCAAGCCTACGTCCACTCTTCTTTTTGCACCGACAGCCGATTGGCTGGATTTCACTATGAACAAAGAGATGTTACAATGTTGATCTTCCTTGATTTCTCGATGTAGATGATCTACTACACTCGCTCAAGGTATCACCAAGTACAACCACTCTCTCGTGTATACAATTTCGCCTCGAACTGTCTCGATCGACTAACAATCAAGGTTCTTCGACTCTGGAATTTATCTATCGATCACACACTTAGAACAACTAGAACGACTTTTTATACTCCTTTATGCCATCATAGCCGTTGGCACTTACCAAAGGAATTCCTCCAATCTACCCGTTGGACGGAATCAATTAAGAAAATCATCCGAGCTATTTAAGGAATCTCGATGATAGCCCATCAATCCTGTTCACCCATACAATCAGGATTTTGGTTTCAAGAATAGAACATTCCAAGAATGTTTCGTCGACCATCGATCTTCAATTGATCTTAGATAAGTATCAAAAGAATCCGAAATGATTATCCAACCAAGGGATCTATTCCGAGGATTGGATCAAATCCCCAACCATATACTTCGGCCGGATATCCTACGCCACTGATTAGAAAGACCTGTCGGTGAGAATAATCTTGAGTCTTGAGTCTTGAGTCTTGAGTCTTGAGATTACAAAGTCTTGAGACTTTAAACCAATGATATCAAGACTAGACTGATAGAAATGTTTTGTCAGCTTCAAAATCTTCTGGAAAGATTTCTCCAACATATGTAAAGTATGAAGAAGGCGAACTGGCATAGCTGAAATGAACCCATGTTAAGTAAATAGAAGAACCTGGTGCCAAATAGCCGAAAGAACCAGCAACAGCTGTCATGCTAGCAGCTTCTCCAGGCTTGGCCAACATCCTTGCAAGGCCGAAGTCAGCAATTTTTTGCGTTGAACTCTGAGTCTAAGAGAATGTTGCTCGATTTCACATCTCGGTGGATGATGGGTGATGAACAATCGTTATGCATATAGCAAAGTCCTTTAGCTGCTCCAAGCGCAATCTGCAACCTTTGGGCCAATCCAAGATCATATTGTTGGCGACACCTGGGATGGGCGACGATCCTTTCTTCTTGTGAAGCCAATGGTCCAAGCTGCTATTTTCCATGTACTCATACACTAGGAGTTTCGAGTTCTCGCAAGAAATACAGCATAACAATTTGACAATGTGCCGATGCTTGATGTTCCCAAGTATCTCCACTTCTGCTGCGAATTGCTTTTCCAGCTTCTCATTTAACTTTTGGTTATTCCAAATCCTTTTCACAGCGACGGCGTCACCAGAAGGATTCACAATAATGCGATATACTTTTCCTGATCCGCCACTTCCAATCACATTATGCTCCTTCAATCCTGACAGAATATTTGATTCCGTAAAATTCAAACTTTGGAATGAAGTCAGTTTTGGAGTCGAATCAAACCAATCCCTGTTCTTTCTGGAAGCTCTGATCGTGAATAGCACCACCAACAACACGCACATCGCTGCCGCAATGGCCAAGATCACGATCAAGGTGAGATTGGTCTTGCTCAACCTATGGGATTGGGCGTTGCAGAGATTGATCCTCATGAACGAATTGGATGCACAGAGCCCGGGGTTGTTCAGGAAACTGGTGTCATATGCGGCGTTCTCTAACTTGGCCGGGATTGGTCCCCTGAGGCGATTGGAGGATAAATTCAGACAGTTCAGATTCAGTTGGCCGATTTCAGGAGGAATCAAGCCGGACAGTTGGTTGTCAGACAGATCCAACTGCGTGAGTTCAGGTAGAAGACCGATTTCTGCTTGGAATCGGTCCTGAGATGTTATTGTGACTAAGATTCAGAGTGGTCAAGGATTTCCATGAAACGATGTCCGTGGGAAGAATCCCGGAGAGCTTCGTTCTGACCGAGCAAAAGCCTCGTCAGCCTAGGAAGCTCGGTCAATTCAGTCGGAACCGTGCCACTGAGGAGGTTATTACCGGCTCAAACACCGCCATGTTCCTCCACGAAGACACCGTGCTCGGAATCTTGCCGAAGAATTTGTTGTTGCTCATCTCGATCCGAGGAGGTTTGGGGACAGCTCTCGGGAAGCTTGCCAGTTAATCCATTACCACTTAAAATCAAAGCCGTCAAGTTCCGTGACATCCAGAGTCCTCCAGGCACATTGCCGGTGAATCCATTGTTGTGCAGCATCACATGGGACAAAGTACTGCAATTTCCAAGTGACTGGCAACTCCCTGTTGAGATTGTTGTCCATAGCGGCCAACCAGGAGAGCGTGCCGCCATGGCACAGTTGTTCTGGAAATGCACCGGTCAGTTGTTGTAGGCCACTTCGAATCTTCTGAGCGGGGAAAAAGTTGCCAAAGTCCGGGGGATCGTGCCGATAGATTGTTTTTGGACAGCCTGACATCAGACAAATTATGATAAGTTAAAATAGAAGCTCTATTGGCCAGGAGAATATCCATTTAGAGGGTCTATGCTTTGGTTCTTAGGAGGAACATTTGATTGAGCTAGGCTAGAAAAGTTATCTTTTCGATAAAGAGTTTGGGATTTGCAGTTTTAGTTAGAAACGAACAAAAGAGCTTAAGCATATGTATTATGAAGTTTGCAGGAAAGGAGACTGCTAATGAATAGACTGTAAAAAATTGACGCGATTGGTAAATTGTTTCCAAATGAAAAAATAGTGCTTTTATATGTTAAAGGTGATAATGCACTTAAAGTAAATGTGTTCCTAACTCTGCTTAATCGTCTCGCAATAGTGCCTTAACATGACCCAATTAGCTACCTAAGTTCACCATATAATAGAAATTGTTTCGCACTATCCATCGTAAGTAGATGTTCTTAATTCATGAACGCTCTTCCCTTCTTGCTTCATGTCCGTGGTATAGGTTAGATGGTTGTTTTAAAATCGCTGAACATTTCCTTTTCCCATTTTTGCAAATAAGGTGCACCAAAGAAATTAAAAGGGTCTGGATCTAATTAAATTAGGGCTCCATATACATCTTTAAAATCGTCGACAAATTACACTTAAAAAGATTCGATAGTTGAAGCTGCTCATGCTGATTTGCATTTTTGGCAATTTGCCATGATGATTTTATAAGCTCGAATGAACCACGCACCGACAATTTGACCGTATTGCTTCGAGAAAGATTAACAAGCACGCCGGTGGTTCACAAATTAAAACATTCGATTCTCGGCACGCACCGTCTACTTCGTGTGGGGCCACCAAGGAAAATAGTCCTAGAAAAATATTTGAGCCCCTTACCGACGTGTCAACCTGATATCTCTTGGTCGAGCGGGGCCACCAAGGAAAGTGCTTCTGAAAAAATATCTGAGCCCCTTTACAGCCTGGTACCCTTGGCGGGGTGAGGCCGCAATGAAAGTGCTCCTGGAAAATATTTGAGCTACTTTAATTTAAATGTTATTCTTTCATTAGAACGAAAAAGTAGATTGCGTCTGGTGTAACACCGAAGAGAAAATTATGATGCTTAAAATGTCGGGCCGTCATCGTCAATCGGACTGTCACTTGTACAGTGTTAGTGGGCTTGATAAGGCCAACGATTTCTATGGAGCAGGATCCTAAAAATCATGCGCCAGTGCATCCTGAAGGCCTGGTCCGTCCCATTAAGTCCTCATCTTGCCATCAGTTGGAGGCCCTATTGATGAGTTGTTGAACCATTTTTTGTCTTATTCGAGTGGATTTTTTTACCCTTTCGACTAACTTCATTGAATTCAATTTCATGTCTCGGCTTGAAGTTTCGCTACATATGCCCCTCCTCAGCATCCAGTCGCTCGACCTGCTTGCTCACATGCATCCCATATGAGCTGCATCGGCATGAACTCTTGTAATTTCTTCTCAAAAGATTGTGAGTCAAATGTCGTATGATTCATTGTCTGATGCAAGGAAGCAATTCGATTTGCTTCTTTCCTTCAAGGGATAAAGAAGTGCTCCAGTCATGAGTTCCATTTAGTTTGATGATGACTGAGACTTGGCTAGATCTACCTAGTTGTATCATCTCACGTTTTTCACTGCTCCCCCGCACATATTCTCAACTCGAAGTTTAATATTTAGAACCGATATCGGCTTTTTCCTAAGCCCACAGAGAGGAGTGGTGGCACACGGACTGACAAGAAGAGATAAAGGGTGCGTTTGGGAACCACTTTGGGGAAAGTTTTTAGGAAAATGCAAAACCTTTGACTTAAAGGTCTTTTCAAAATGCAAACCGTGTTTGATAAATTGTACTTTGAAAGCTCTCAGTAAAGTGCTTTTGGACAAAATAGTGTTTGGGGAATTACATTTGCAAAGGAGTTTTGTTGTAAAAAAAAATTATCAAAAGAAAAATTAAAAATAAATTGACCGGCAGGGCAAGCTGCCACCGGCGACTCCCCGCGACCCGATCTCGCCGGCGAGGTCACGCTGACTCCGGGGCGACTCCCTGATTCGGGTCGCGGAGGCAGGTTTGGTCGCCAGAGGTCGCGCGACTGCGCGTCGCCGGAGGTCGCGCGACCAGATCTGGCGCACAGGTCATGTGACCTTCGGGCGACCAGATTCGGCTGCGCGAGGTCGCGCGGAGGTCGTGACTGATCTCACGCCGGAGGTCGCACGACCGCCGGCGAGGTCGCTCAACCTCCGGCGACCGGATCTGGCCGCCGCGAGGTCGCCGACCCTCCGGCGACCGGATCTCGGTTGCACGAGATAGGTCACGAGCCAAGGTCGCGCGACCTCCGGCGACCGGGATTTGGGCCCCGCCGCGAGGACTCGCGACCTCTCGGCGAACTCCTCGCTGAAGTCGTCCGACCCCCGAGGCTCACGGCGTCCCGAGAAGATGAATAAAGAGCTGTCATGCAAGGGCACGCACCGGAAAACAAAAATTCGTGAGGACAATTTTGGAAAAAAAACAAATGAACAGCCGGACTCCCAAGATGAGAATGCTGAAAGCCCAAGGCGCCCCGAGGTCGCCTTGGCTTTCACCTTCTCAAGTACTTGCTTTCCCATTAAGGGACTTCAAAGCCGATTCCCAAACACCCATTTTTTGCCTCAAAGGGCTTTTTTGATGCCCAAAGCCCCTTCCAAAGTTACTCCCAAACGCACCCAAAGCCTCGGCTCGGGCCGGAGGTTCGACAGAGGAGATGGATCGATTCCTTGAACAAGGGACCAAAAGCGACCTTTTTCACCGCACGCAAATCATTCCGACCGAATAGAACCTGCAAAATTTTCCAAGGCTCGGTCGACGACGTAAAGTAGACTCAGACACGATCCTAAAATAGGCTAAAGAACAGCTCACAAGTCGCAACGTAGGAAGATGCTCGTTTTTTTTTTTTTTAATGCACTAATGGGGGATTATCCATCTCGCGGAGACGGAGTTTACGAAACCAAGCAAATCACCACCCGGATGCTTCGCTGTCTCGGCCCAATTGGGGCGGACTGGAGCGTGAAGAAAATGAAAAATCCTAAGATATGCCATGATCTATTAGCTCACATTTCACATGAACAGCTAGATCAAATGAGATTGACATGAGATCCATGTAGTCTAAAAAGTTCATTGAAATGGGTTATTATGAATAGAAAGTACCAAAAAAGTAAGAAAGGAAACAATTCGTCCAAATTTGCCCAGTTTGTACTTTTTTTGGGACCTAAAGGTCTAGGTCATGATTAACTCAATTTTGTCCTTTAATTGAATATTTTTATACAGTTTATGTACTAAATCGAACATATACTAAAAGGATAAAGACCACATTGAACAAATTAAAAGTCCAAAGGTGACATTGTACATTGAGTTAAAATTTAGGACTACATATAATAAATATAAGGAACACATTACATATTAGACCAAAATTCAAGAACTATTTATGTCATTATCCCTTGAAAATAATGAGCTTTCATCAAAGAATGATGGGGTCCTCACAAATTAAGCGAAGTCGAGGTTGGATGGCATGCCTAGGGAACCTTATCATAGCAAGCGTTATCTAGAAATGTCGAATTATTTACATAACTAATTTTAGACTAAATCAGCCTAATTAGGTGGACTCAAGTCGTGAGAAATTAGAAACCATTAGATACCCCTATCTACGCTAACCCACACTCCAAATGAGCAATTATATCATGAGATCCACAAAAACAAGTCCGGGACACATGGAATGTCAAAACTTGAAAGTATGGGATATTTATGCCAAAAGTTATGAAAATGACACTTAAATATCAAAATCATAGCAAAATGGATAAATTAAATGCTAACGGCGAGAAAATCCAGCCAAATGCCGACGCAGCGATTTTCTAGCAAGTCATGCAAAACGACATTGATTTGCACACTCACATGGCTAGACAAGTGCCAAATGACATCATTTTGTTGCTGACGTGAGTATATAATTAATATAAAAATTAATTAAATCTAATTTAAAACCAAAATTTTAAAAATAAAATAAAAAAAATATTTTTTTTTTAATAAAAAGAAGGAGGTTCGCCGGTGACTAAGGGTTGAGCCCTCACTGCCGGCTATCTTCCCACTATCACCATGAAGGTGGGGAGGGTCACCTGGGGTCGCCGAGCCCTGCTGGGGCCGGGCCGAACCCCAGCTGACGGCATGGGGAGGGCCTACAAGCCCTCTTCCAAATTTGGGGTGAGGGTCACAGGGCTAGGGCTCAACGACCTTGGCCAATCGGGCGGGAGGGTTTAGGAGCCCTCGCCCAAATTTGGGGCGAGGGTGGCGGCCTTCCTTAAATTCAGCGAGGGTCTCAACCGGGCCAAGGGTCATGGCCGTTAGCTAGTGAGCATCTGATGTCTAATAGTTGATGGTGGAGTCCAGAGGATGGGCGTCCGATTACCCTTGGCTTTGTCTATATAAAGGTTACTTCCGTAAGAAGTTAAAACAAGATTAGCGTTTTGAAAATCTCTTTTATATGCAATTCCTTAATGGCCTTATCAACACTTTCTCTTCTTCCTCGAACTCTAATATTAGTAAGGAGCTTAGGTTTGTACTGTTAGTTCAATACGATAAGTCGGTTCCACAAAAATAACCTTCATTCACCACTCTATGGATCTAGTGAATTAGAAAGTTTCCAAAACTTGAGAGCCTTATAAAATAGATTAATCATTTATGAAGATTAAGAGGTAGTTCCATTGAAAGGCTGAGAGAAGGGCCATGTGTTGTGAGATAGCATAAGCATCTCAGGAATCATTAGCTTATGTTGTAGCCCCATCATGGTATCAAAGACAGCTTCGTTTAGATCGGGCTAAGATTATAACTCTGTGAATTAAAATGTGTCTATACTAAGAGAAAGATCCATTTCATCATGACTGAATCTATGAAAAATACCACCCCTATATGTGTCAATGCCCTTGTTATTTAGACTCTCCAATTCCATTATGTAAATCGAATTCCTCTAAGATTGATTATTTTTTATCAGGTTTTCTACCTCAATGAAGATGAGAAGATTACCACTTCTCAACTTTCTCTTGAAATCCTTATTCCCCCTTTGACAAGCCTACTTCCTTCTCTCCCATCAAATCATCAAAAAAATGATCCACCACACTCCAAAGGAAGTTAAAAAAATTCAGGGAACCAATACCCCTTTTTTAATATTATCAAAAACCAATACCTCATTTCAATCTGTTAAATTATGTCTCAAATTTAAGCCTGTCAATTAAACATGGCCCATAACATGCACATAAATGAGGTCCAAGTTGGACTCTTGTGAAATCTTAGAGTTGGTTATTTTTTCCTGCCAACGTTAATTCTATCTGCTTTCGTAGAAGAAAGAAGTATAAGGGTTCTAACATTAATTTATTTAACTCTGACAAACTGGTCATGGGTTTCATTTAAGTTTGGGCGTAGAAGAGAGACTTGCTCTTCAGTCACAAATCATGCGAGAGACATGTTTCTATTGAAAATAAATGAGATGGTATATTTTTTTACGAGGTGGCAGTGGAGACGACAACTCCCGTCAGACGCCTTAGACATTTAGACCATGACATTTATTGAAGAGGGTCACCGGCAATGATGGAGACACCTTGCTTTGCTACTATGAAAGGAGTATAGCTCTCAGAAGACACGAAGAGGAAAGCCATTAACGATAAAAGGAAAAGTCCAAATCATTACTTTATTGGAGGGGTCTCTTGGTCCTTTTGTTATCTTCTGCTTTCTTCTATTTATCCAACCAGAAGGGACTCCCCTCTTTGGCGGATCGGGAGATTTGTGCAGAAAACACCGTGGACATAAGGTGTAATTTTTAAATTAAAAAAAAAAATACTCGAGTGTGAGAGATTATTATCATGTAATTCTTTGATCAATTAGTAAATTATTTATAGTTGGCTCTCTCTAGGATTGAATCATATAAATCTCTTGTATCTTTTATTATTTTTTTGATTAATTAGTGAATTAATCGGGAGATTTGTGCTGAAAACACCATGGACATAAAATTTTAAAATTAAAAAAAAAATACTTGAGCATATAAGAGATTGTTATCGTGTAATTCTTTGATTAATTAGTGAATTATTTGCAGTTTGCTCTCTTTATAAACTTAGATATCGATATTCCAATCGAATCATAGAAATCTCTCATATCTTTTATTATTCCTCTTTTTATATCTCTCTTGATTTCTGTCACTCATGATATTAAGATTCCGGCAGCTTCCACGTTAAAATATTTCAACAATTGGAATTCGAGCTAAGGTTTTCCAATTATGTTTGGAGAGAAAGTAGAAATTGAGAAATCTAACGAAAGGAATAACTTTGGGTTGTGGAGCACTAATATACGTGTGCTATTAATAACCCAAGGTTTAGCCAAGGCGTTGGATGGCAATGATAAGTTGTCGAAAGCAATGAAACATACCAATCAAAACGAGCAAATGGAGAGGGTGAAGATATAATCTTGTTGAACCTATAGGGTGAGGTGTTAATAGAGGTGGCTAAAGAGAAGCATGTTGCATATTTATGGGTAAAACTTCAAGCCCTCTATGTAACAAAGGGTTTGAATAATCGCCAATATTTGTTGAAGATGATTGTTCAGTTCCAATATGCTGAAGATACATCTATCAGAGTCCACTTAAATGAATTTAACAAACTGATGATGGATCTAAAGAATGTTAGTGAGATCCCAACCGATGAAATAGGCATGACATTGTTAGTGTATCCACCAAAGTTATGGGAGCATTTTACCAACTCACTATTATAAGGGCATACTACGATTACCGCAAAAGAAGTAAATTTTGTGTTGTTCTCTAAAGAGTGATAGAGAGAGTTGTGTGATGACAATCTAGAGTACGATGTAACGCAAGAGCCGATGATTTGAGGTAGAGATACACATTGGAGGCCTGGCAATAGAGGTAAAAGCATATCAAAGTCGCAACACAGAAAGTCCAAGGGCCGCGTGAAGTATTTTAAGTATTATAAGGATTATCTAAAGTTAAGAAATAAAGGTGGAGAGCAAGATTCCTCAAGTAGTGTGACAAATGTAGCCAAGGAGAGCATCAATGATGCCGAGGTTGTCCTTTGTGATTGGTTCGTCGGGAGATGAGCAGGTGCTAGATTTCGCATGTTCTCATCACATGACTCCTCATAGGAATTGGCTCCCTACTTACTATACTACAAACAGTGATAAGAGTTCTTATGGGGAATGACACAGCTTGCTTGGTTGTCTGAAGTTTGAATTTGAATGTATGAGCATAGAGTGCACACTAATAGACATGAGGCATGTACCAAAACTCAAGAAGATGAGTAGGTACTAGATTATGTGAGTTCCTATCACATGACTCCTCATAGGAACTAACTCACTACTTACAATACTACAAATGGTAGTTGAGTTCTTATGGGGAACAACACAGCTTGTTCGTTTGTGGGAATGGAGATAGTCTAAATTCGGATGTACAATGGCATAAAGCACACATTGATAGATGTGAGGCATGTAATGGAGTTCAAGAAGAACCTTATTTCTCTACGGATACTTGATGACATTGGTGCAAGTAAACCACTGGGGGTGGAGTGTTAAAGATTTCTTGAGATACCATAACAATGATGAATGGAAAAAAAAAAAGGTGATTTTCTTTCATTTACTGGAAAAAAAAAATCATGATAGATTTTGGTGAAGTTTCATCAAGTGAGTCAAACAAAGTTGACTCAATTATAGCATATGCAGTTGTAGCACATGAATGAGATATGTGTGACAATGCTGAGTGAGAAGGGGGTTGTTGAAAGGTCATAAGACAAGGAAATTGGACCTATGAGAGTAAAACATCTTTGAGAAGTAGCATAGGATAAAATTCAGTACAACTAATCATTCAACTAAGCAACCAATTCAAAAGTCTAGGGTCGTCTCTACCGTTTTATTTTAAAGGAGGTGCCCAATATACGTTGACATTCATTGACATTTTTTTTTCAAAAAAAAAGGTGCGGGTATGCTTCCTAAAGCACAAATTTGAGATGCTCAATCAGTTTAAGAAATTTAAGAAATTGATTAAAAAGTAGTCAAGTAGATAGATCAAGTACCTAAGCAATGGCATGGATTTCTATGGTAATGATTTTACCAAATTTTGTTAGAAAAGAGATTGTGAGACACCGTACAATTCCCGAGACATCACGGTAGAATGGCGTTGTCGAACGGAAGAGCAGAACTCTACTTGAGCATGCTTGGTGCATGCTTTCACATGCAAGACAAACAAGTAATTTTGGGACAAAGTGATAAACATGATCTATTACCAAGTTAATTAATCTCTATCATCTACTATCCAGTCAGAGACTCCTAAGGAAGCATGGTTGAGGAAACCTATTAACTGAATTACAAATATTCAAATTTCCTTCATATGCCATACAAGTGATGGTGCTTGAGCAGAGGTTGAAGAAGTGCATATTTATAGGTTATGCACAAGAGGTGAAAGGCTACTGATTGTGGTGCACAGATTCCATATCACTTGGTTTCTAGTAATTAGAGACATTATCTTCATTGAAATTGCTATGCTTCAAAAGATGAATTTTGAGACTTAACTAGCAAAGCAAATGGATCATGATGTCAGTAATGAGGTGGAGTTTCAAGTGGAGCCTCTAGAGACCTTAGAGGTAATTGAGACTAAGACTGCAAGTCGATTATACAAAACAACTAATAGAGCCACATCATAGTATAGCCATGAGCAGACAGAGAATGTAATTTAAGCCACTGGAACATTACGATTATGTAATTTAAGCCACTGGAACATTACGATTATTCTTATATTACTTTTGTATTGAATGTAGGTGATGAGGTAGAAACAAATGAGCCTTTGTTTAACTCTGAGGTGACGATTGGTGTTGAGTCATCTTAGTGGCTAGAAGCTTTGAGTAAAGAGATTGAATCACTCTATCAGAATCAGACATGTGAATTCATCAAACTACCCAAAAGATAGAAGATTGTCAAGTACAAATTAATCTACAAATGAAAGGAGGGAAATCTCGTTGTCAATGTAGTGAAATATAAGGCAAGACTTGTTGCAAAGAGGTATACTTAGCAAGAGGGCATTAACTAAAATAATGTGTTCTCTCTTTTGTAAGACATATCTCTATTCGTGTATTACTTGGCTCGTTTGCTAGGCAATATCTCGAGTTTGAGCAACTAGATATGATTCCTCTTAATTTCTCCAATAGTGGCTCCAACAAGTATATATGTACCTCCACTTTAGTGCTATTCACTTTGCACTTAACTTTCATGGTCATAAAGGTCTCTTGGTAACAATCTGGGTAGCACAATCTTGAGCGCACGCACATCCCTCGGTGGTCAATAAAATTGCGACGTTCCCAAGACGCGTCACCAACCCAATCAAATATGCACATGCGGAAAGGAATTAACTAATCCCCTGACAGACATGAGATAGAAAAACAGGACAACCATATAAAACAAACCACACTTTTTATAAACAAACTAGTTTATACACAGAGGCCAACTCTAAGGTCTAAGTACAGGAGGTCCATGCTCCTGACCCTTCCGCTTAAAGCTTCGGGTTCTTCACACTAGGGACTTGAAAATGGTAACCCACGATGGGATGAGATACAAATCTCAGCGAGTTCACGCCCTAAACCCCGATTAGGAAGATAATACACCTAGAGGCAGCCTACACACACAACTAATGAGACTCACCTCGCCTCAGTTCCTTCTTGCACATTAGTACAGTTCGTAAAACATATGCATATAATCAATGCACTCATCAATTGGAACATCTCACTATCAAAACAATCAAACATAGGAGTCCCGATTATAAGGCAAAATCATTATGACACGTCCCATACCGTGCCACACGATTTCATCCATAATCAAGTGCAGGTAACTCATATTGGTGGTTCAATCCACACTCGATATTCACTCTCAATATTCAAACTCAACATCCCCACTCAATATTTCGACTCCACGTTCCAACTCAATACTCAATACCAAACTCAAGGTTCTAGAGGTGCCCCAACCCCACGAAGTTCCAATATTGTGTGGTACTTAGTCCTTGATCACAATCAGCAATAGCTCAAGGTACTAGAGGTGGTAACCACGAAATCACACTGTCGTGTAGCACTTAGTTCTCGACTATCATAAGCAATAACTCAAGGTACTAGAGATGGCTTCCACGAAGTCACACTATCGTGTAGCACTTAGTTCTTGGCCACGAAAAGCCCTAGTACAAGGTTCTAGAGGTAACTCACATGAAATCTCACTATCGTGTAGCACTTAGTTATTGACTATGCATGATGATACTGCAAGGCTTCTAAAGGTGGCTCCCATGTGATTCAAGTCCCCATGTAGCACTTAGACCTTGACTACAAATAAGCACCGATACAAGGTACTAGAGGTGGCTTACACGAAGTTTCATTATCGTATAGTACTTAGTTCTTTACCGGCTCACAACCCATTGGATTTCCTCAACACAATATATGTCACCTCATCTTTTGATAGTCAGCTTGCCATGACTATAAACCATAACACGACCATTCAATCACGGCCAAGGGCATTGTGCTTTGCACTTAAATGTCTCAATTAAGATAACGAACTTAGCCTATTTTTTTGCATATTAAAAACACTCGGTAAAATAATCGTGTGTGGGTACACGATCAGCTTGAACCAAAAAATTGATTCCTTCCTTTTAAAAATCTCACTATTTTATATAATACTTAAAATTCATTTTCGGTGTCAAAACCCGACACCTGGTATTTTTTAATTAAATACCAAAATTTCATAATTTTGAATTGATTAATCAAAAATCACAAACACCACTCAATTGCACAATTTAACAATCAATTGCCTAAACTAAGCATACCATTGCAATTAGCACAAAATTCCGGTCACCGGCTATCTCGTATAATTTCCGGAAAATAATAAATAATTAAATAAATTACAAAATAATTAAATAATGCAAATTAAATCAATAAATGCATACTTAGGCTAAAATTTGCTAATCTAACGACATATTGGACTAATTAATTTATCATAACCATTCTAACTACAATGCCACATAATAAACTATCTAACTGCAATTTCTAACCACCCAATTCACTAATTTAACTAACCTAAATTAACTAAACAAGCTAATAACTACACTAATCTAATCTTAATTTAATCTAAACACCCCTTAAGCGTCATTAACCTCCTAAGCAAGGTTTAGTGAGCAAACTCACCGGTTTAGTGGGCCAGTGAGTCCACAGCGATGGTGATGTGGAGGCGAGCGATAAACAAGCCTGCGAGGACACCAAACGAGGTTTGGACGAGCCCAGAAAAGCCTCACAAAGCCCACAGCCCACTGTGGGAGTTTGGTTCTAGTCTTGGGCCGAGAGAGCTGGACCGAAGCTTGGCTTGGCTGGAAATAGCGAGGGGGCAGACCACGTGGCTATAGCGGGACCAAGCAGTGGTTCTGGCGGTTGGACGGCGACGGTGGCGCGACCTTGATAGCTAGATAGAGGCACGAGCTACTTGGGATGGTCGCTTGGGCTCGCAAACAGTGGGCACACGAGCAGAGGACGACACGGGCTTCGGTGCGCAACGGGCAGACGAGCCATGGTCGGACGGCGAGTAGGGACGATCGACAGCAAGGGGGGTTTGCTAGCTGGTTCTCTCTGGATTTTTGAGCTCTCAACAACTTCAACAATGGATAAAGCAGCCAAGGGAAGGAGAAGCAGATAGCTGCTAAAGAGGGGGACCCAATTGGCCTCCAAAGTCCACCAAAAATATCCATTTCACTCATTAACCTTGCCCCCACCACCCATGCTGTCATCCTAAGCCATTTTCCTTCATCCAAGCTTCCTTAGCAAGACAAGAGAGGGCTGAAATGTTGCACACCCCAAGGACCTACGAATTTGGACATTTCTCTCTTCAATTTCACTTCAATTTCAACTCAAATCAATCCAAATTGAAGCCCAAAAATTCAGCCAAGGTACCCACATCATATTCCATATTTTTCCTTGCAAATTAGTCCAACTTAAATGCCAAAAGTGCAACAAAAAACGATCATCTAATTTTCCTAGTCCAAAACGCCTAAATTTGATTTTTCGATGAAAACTCGGGTTTGCAGAAAAATCTTTAGAAGATGAGTCAATGTTTCTAAAATAAATCGTGATATAAAAGAACTTTCAATTTCTGAAATCGGGTTCAAATTCATGATTAATTTCAACCGGATGCGATTTTAGCATGACCTAACCTACTGGGTAGCTTTTAGGAATTTTTAGCGCAATTGACCCATGGCCGATTATTTTCGAACCACGTTATATATCTTCGACACATTGGCGACTCTCGGTTATCGTGAAAATCTCGAGGTTTCAAATACAAACACAAGGTACCAAAACGATAGAACAATCGATCTAGTGCCAATCGACAAGAATTTTGCAATTAGATGGAATCACCCACAATTAATCACATGGTTCTATCGGATCGACCTATCTCCGGTCTCTAATCAATTTTTAACTGTGCCATAGTGACCCTTGCAAATTAGCATGGTCGAGCACTCGATTCCTGGTCAAATTCTCAAGTCGATCACGTTTATATTCCTTAACGGCTTCACCTGATAGGCTAGTTATCTCATGAGTGGCTAACTCAAAGAAAAGAACTATAAGCGCGTCGATGAAAATGTCATTTCATTTAGTCGAAAGCATGGTTTGAAAATCAGAATGTCACAACCAACATGCATGTATTAGAACAATCGAAACCACTTGCAATGCCAGGACAATATTTGTAACACTATTTTCGAACCTTTATATGGCTCTTTCAAACCTCGCTTAGGCAATGCTTTGAAAGTCCAGTTACAAATCATTCTAGCTCCCTAAACTCCCGACTTTGTTATGCAACCCTTTATCATTAGATGGTGTACAAAGTCCTAAATCATGCCCTTGATTGGCTCTTTCGAGAGCAGAAGATGCTCCTTTGATCTCTGTAGATAATAATCAAACAACTTCATGCATTCATATTCTGAGGTAGATCTCTCCTTTATAGTCGATTAAGCTTCTCTTAGACACGTGAATGATTAACTTTGTATGAGAAGCTTCACTAGAATATCCTGAGAATTCAGTCTGTAGAATCTAAATTCACTAAGAAGAAAGAGTACAACGTGGTCATTAAATTTGACTATTCAAAGGAAAAAGGATGAATTCTTCCATTTCTCCCACCATTTTGATGATGCAGCTATGCATCCCACAAGATGAAGTTGAAGGAGAAAGACTTGAAATAGAGTCTTTCAATTTTGAAGTACATCCTCTTGTCTACTTCAAAAACCCACATACAGGTAATTGCCATTAGGATGTAAACAAGCAATGCAAACATTATCTAGCTTTTTTAGAAGACGAAGATGTAAGGCCTTTTGAAAATGAAGAAGAAATTCTTCTCATGTGAATAGGAATTCTTTGAAATAATTATTTAAAGGTAAACCTGAAGTTTTCTAAAAACAATAAGTTCTTACATCTAAGTTATAAAAGGAAAAAGAAAAGTTTAGATGTTAACAAGACTTTCCTACATCTAAGTTGCCAAAAGAAAAGTACAAATTAAAGAGAAAAATTACATGTTTAAAAGTGTTGCATGGTGCATTTTTATTATATTTCGTATAGAGATTATTGTGCATATTTTATTGAGTCTCTAATTGATATGCATATACTATATAAAAATTGTTATGGCAGATGTGGAAACTAAAATCGAATTGAAATTGAGAAGAATAAAAAAAAACACCTAATTTACATAGAAACCTACAGGGGGCAGGAGAAGTAAAATCCATTAATTTCAAGGATTACAAAAGGTAATTTTGAAAAACTAGGACTTTTTCTATCACAACTTCTTGACCTAATAACTTGAGAAAAATAATATTTATATTGTCCCCAAGCCCATAAAAAAAAAAATCAAGACATACTCAATAAATTTCGACCTTGGCTTGAATTCTACATAAGTAACAAATAATCTTCTACTCCTATTAGAGTAAAACTTAGTTGAAGCAAACATTAACCAAAATCAAGCAATACTTGAATTTGGCAATAGGCAAAGGTTTCATTAACATATCAGCTGGATTGTTTTCTGTGTCAATCTTCAAGACATTAATATTGTGACATCCTGATTTTCAGGTTCTGTTTTCGATTGAATAAGTTGGGCTTTTTATCGACGCACCTCTAGTTCTTTTCTCTGAGTTTGCCACTCACGAGATAACTAAAATGTAGCAAGACGAGTACTTATTAGTTTGGTATTTTTATGCCAAAACAATCTAACACCTTCTCGATGTAGCTTTTCTAGGAGAGATATAATTTTTCTCTTTTTTGATCTCACTAAATTTCGATGCTTAGAATTTTCTTCACTGCACCTAAATCCTTCATCTCAAATTCAATGCTCAACTATGCCTTCAAATTCTATATATCAAGTTTATCTTTTGCTACAATCAACATATCATCAATATATAATAACAGACAAATAAAAAAGTCACTTGAAAGTTTGCGCAAATATACATAGCTATCATATTTGTTCCTATAGTAGCCAATTTGCACCATAAACGAACCAAACCTTTTGTTCTATTGTCTAGGTGATTGCTTCAAACCATATTTAGACTTTTTTAATAGACAAACATGACCTTCCTTACCTTCCAATTGAAAATCCTCTAGTTGACCCATATAGATTTTCCTTTCAAGTTGTCGCGACCAATTTTTTTCGAGTGTGAACCACCTAGGGTTTGGCTAATGGATTGTTAAGCCTAAACTTAACTTGGGCTCTCCCAAGCCCATACCAATTCGCGACTTAGGTTTAAGTTCTTAACATGCAATTGATTTTTAATTAGGAGTCGCCACTAATCTATTTTTGGTGGGTCGATTAGAAACCCAAGTAAAATAATGGGAGAATTATTTTACTCCTACGAACCCAGACTATGGGTACGGGGACTTGGTTACGCTAAAATTCTCTAACGCCCTTTCGGTACCTTTCTTTTTATTTTAATAATTGTTTGGCAAGCAGTTTGGATTGATTTTAAATCTATTTTCCTAACATGTGAGGTGACCATGCAGTGCACAAACCACCAATTTAACACTCAAGAAAGCAAATGAATAAATTGCAGGACTTACCTCAAAGCAACGAAAGCATCTCGTGTTGTTAGTTTAGAATTCACATCGGCGGTCCTAAATATGATTTCTAATTAACACGCAATTTTTCTTTTTGTTTTCATTTAATTAATGAGAATCATGCTTTATGCAATGCATGTCACTAATTTAACATGAAATGATACGACATGACTTAGCTATATGACCTAAGCGATATGACATAAATAAGCATGTAATCTATCCCGAAGCATGAGATGGATTTATTCTAAAAAATGATTTTTTTTTTTGTATTTTCCATGAGATTCGAAATTAAATAAATGCAACACTTAAATATGCAATCCAAATTAATCTAATGACCTAATTCTAATGACGGGCAATTTCTAATTAAATGCATCTAACAAAAATGCTAAATGACATGCATCTCAATTAATCGAACCCTAATGACGTGCATACGACAATTTTTCTTTCCTAAAAGAATGCATTTTTTATCCTAAAAATAAAGACAAATCAACCTATGGCATGTTTTTTATGAAATTCGAAATTAGGTGAAATGTGAAAATTACCTAATTAGATTAAGATCCTATTTAATTTGTATTAGGAATTAGGTTGAGCCAAATCCTAATTTAAACTAAAATGTTATCTTAACCTAGATAATCCTAAAATGCAATCTATTTAATAAAATACCTAAACCTATAGTAAATTAAGAAATTTTCTAAATTAACTTAAGTGCAATTTCTATCCTAATATGCAATGACGTGCAAAATGTACCTTAATTCTACATGAATTATGCATGATGATTTTTATGTTTTTCCTTTTTTTCCTTTTTTTTTAATTTCAAAATTAATAATTGCCAAATAATTAAACATGCAATCCAAATTAAAAGAACTAGCAACCTAAATGAATTGATTTGATTTTTTTATTTTTGAAAATTCGAAATAAAATACCTATTATGAGCATGCAAACCCTAAAACGATGAATATTCTAAACAAACCTAATCTAACTCAGATTTTTCGGATTTTCCTTTCTTTTACAAAAATAAGACCGATTCAACCAACATGACGACAAATTGATATTCACAAATTGGCGAACCATATCTCGCGCATGAGATCGGGTTGGTCAATTTTAGATAAAATCCGCGAATCGGATCTCAAGCATGAGATCGGGTGGCGATTTTTCGTGCGATTGCGAGTCGTATTTCGAGCGTGAAATCGGTCATCAATCATATGCACGTCATGACGGCCATTCGAACTCATGATCACATTATTCAAGAATTTAATCAATAATTCGAGCAAGGCCACAAAATATATGAATAAGATGAAATTATTACCTTGTTCAAACACTCGCTTGTCAAAATTGGGCAAACTCAACACGATGAAGAGGTGGTGGGGACTCTCGGTTACGACTAGCTCGTGGTGGGATTGACCAGTGTGGCAGCGGCAGAACTTGCTAATGGATGACTCGATTAACTGCTTCGTGCTAATGAGTAGACATTGGTCAGAACCTCCACAGAGAGTTGCTGACGTTAATGTGGTGCGGTGGCGTAAGGAACAACCGCAATTTCTTGAAGGAAAACCCGTCCTACGACCCCAAAGAAAATTTTCCTTGATCTTCTTGCTTTGACCAATAACAAGCTTTGCTGACTCCAGATTTTTGACCGTGGACTTCAAGGCAGTGAGAGGTGCGGCTTGGACGGTTAATGATATTCGGCCAGGCGCGTCGCGGGCAGATACGGCTGCGGTGAGGCTCGGCTCAGTGGCTTCATGGATCATGGGTGATGGCTTGACCTTAGGGACGTCGCTGGGGGTGGCAACAACTGCAGGCTTGATGGCGAGACCTCGGACGTGACTGAAAAAACCTGCAAGAAAGTGAAGCAAAATTGGCAGAGCAAGGGCTGCGAGCGCTGGGATCATCAGAAACCAGCAAATAAGGAACAAACGACTGGACGGCAACTTGATTTGGGGCTGAGGCTTGTCGGGTTAATTGATCTCGCTTGACTTTCTTTTCGGATGGTGTGCTTTCTTCAATGCATGACTCCTCTCCACGTTTCCTCCTTTGACATTCTCTAGTGCGTCCTCTTCAATGTGCACGTCCTCATGTATGATCTTCCCTTGCCCAGATTTTCCTTCAAATAAAACAATCAATATTGGAGAAAATAAGTAAGAGAATCTGCGCTTGCCAATGGCACCCCTGGTCGTTGACGGATAGCCTTTTGGAAGGCTATAGTGGCTGGTGCAGGATGGTCTCGAGCACAGGGAGTCGCGGACCGGCACGGCGGCGACTTCGTCGGACTGGTGGAGCGCCGTCGGGTTGCAGCGACTGGTGAGGTGGCAAGGATCGGCGCGGCTTCAGCAAGCGTCGGCGAGGGATAGCATCGGGTCGTCGGGCAGAGGCTGCAGCAAGGTGGTGCGACGCTGGGTGGGCGTCGGATCTGGAGCGGTGGAAGCAGCTCGGGTAGTCGCTCGGGTGAAGGCAACGAGCTTGGCGGCGAGATCGGCGTTCAGAGCTCCAGATCGGATGGTGGCAACGCAGGCGAGGGCGGCGCGGTGAACGACTCGGATCTATTGGCGTCGGGGTACTACTGCACGGCGGTGGCTTCGTCAGATCGTTGAGCAACGGTGCGAGGAGGCTCGGGCGGAGATGGCCGGCGGCAGGGGCGTCGCTCAGACGTATGGTGGCTCGAGGAGCTGTGAGTGCCGGCGATTGCTTGGTCGCCGCAAGTTGCAACAGAGCTGGGCGGAGGCTTCCGGCGTTAGTGGATCAGGCAGTTAGGGACTTTGGCGAAGGAGTCCCCCGAAGAAGACGACTGCAGCTTCCTTTTTCTCTTTCTTTGTTTTTTTTTTTCTCCCCTGCCGCCTCTCTCACGTCTCCCTCACTCTGCCTTCGTACCCTCTCTCTCTTTCACTTTTTCTCTGCTTTTTCACTGTTGCTGTCCCTTCTCACTTTTTCAGCAAAAGCAAGCCCCTTTGACTCTCACAAAACCCTAAAAAAGATGGAGAATTTTCTCTTTTCGGCTTCTCTTTCCTTTGGCCGAGCAAGATGAAGAAAACCCCAATATGGCCGTATGTATAAATCTGTGTGGCCTCCTCCAAACAAATTGCACGCGAGGTATTATATAGGTCTAAAAAATGTATCTCTACGGTATATATTTTTTCCTTTTTTGTTCGCGCATGATACCCTAAATATATCATTGAAATATATCCACCTTGTGCAATATTAAAAACTTTTGTATTTTTCACATATTCTATCCAAAATTTTCCTTTTTGCTCGAAAATACATCATTTGGTGTATCTTTAACTAAATGTGTAAAGAATCGAACGAAATATGTGAAAAATTTTGCACTTTCGCCGTCGGTCCAATAAAATAAACAAAAATGTTCCTAAACTATATGCCATGTGATTTTATTTTTTAGGGATAAAATTAACTCCTAATTTTTAAATGTCTAAATGGGTTGCCAAAATTTAGGTGTCAACAGCTGCCCCTCTTTGAAGGTGAGCTCGTAGAGTTGCCTTCAAAGACAAATTGAACCTAAATTTTGACCTTGCACATGTAGTGAATGATTTTTTGTTGGAACGTGAATTCCATTTTTTAATGCAATTTATATGATGCATGGAAATACGATGCAAATGATAGATGAACCTACACGGAATAACTTACCTTTAAGGATGATAGAGTAATTCAAGGTAGTGGGTGTTACCTGTCCGGGACCCGTACCATTCTACGGTCGCCTAGAATAGTAACATGACTTTGTGAAGGAACTGCTTTCCCGGGACCCGTACCATTCTACGGTCGCCTAGTATGGCGAAAGGAGCTGCTTTCTTAGGACCCGTACCATTCTACGGTCGCCCAATACGGCGAAATGTTTTGTAGGAACTGCTTGCCCAGGACCCGTACCATTCTACGGTCGCCTAGTACAGCAGAAAAGTTTTGTAAGGAATTGCTTTCCCAGGACCCATACCATTCTACGGTCGCCCAGTACGATAGAAAGGGTTTGTCTAGGACCCGTCCATTTTACTTCTCCGCCTAAACGGGGATTCATTTTCAGGACCCGTACCATTCTACGGTCGCTGAATAAGGAATAGGTGTTGTCAAGGACCCGTACCATTCTACGGTCGCCTCAACGAAGAAAATTATTTTCTAGGACCCGTACCATTCTACGGTCGCTGAATGAGAGAATTGCTTTTCGGGACCCATTACCATTCTACGGTCGTACTGTAGAGCAATAAATGTTGTCTAGGACCCGTACCATTCTACGGTCGTCTAGACTAAGGTTTTGCTTGGCTAGGACCCGAACCATTCTTCGGTCGCCCAGCCTTGCGACGAAAATCATCCGATCGGGACCCGAACCATTCTTCGGTCGCCTTAATCAGATTGAATCTGGAGGGAAAATCTTTGGGGGACAACTCAATTGAGTGTTGGTGTAAAGGACTCTGGGCTACGAAAGCACGCCATGTCGATAAAACTGGACAGCTTGACCAAGTCAAGTGTCGATGCACTTGAGAGAGGATACCTTGCGATGACAAGTATTTTAGAGTATGATAGAGATATACTCACTGATGATATCTCGATTCTTGGGGATATGTCTTTTGGAATTTGGATATCTGTGGAGGTCTTTCACCTCATGGTGGAGGTTTCTCATTTCCTAATATCATGAAACATTCTGAAAGGAACTTGAATTACCCGTCAGACATGATTTAGAGCGAAAACTTATACGCATTCATCAAAGAGATAGACGATCCGAGCTACTCTAGAATGCACATTTCAAAGTTCAATGAGATTTTCATCAACTCAATCGAGGTTCATGCATAACGACCTTTGCATCACCCAAATTTCCACTTTAGAGAATTATCATTCAAGACAATCTTCACTCATGACATGGATTTCCTAAGAATACCAAATGAGAGACCTTCAGTTAGAAAGGACTTTCACTCACTCTCATTTAGAGACTATTTTATGAGAATCACTCCATCTCACTGTCATCATACTAACAAGGGTCCGAGTTTTCTCGTAAGCGGTACGACCTTACCAATCTGAGAGGTCTTTAATAGGGACCGTAATGTGGGCTCGGTCAACGGCTTAACAAAGGGACTCTTTGAGTCAAGGCAATTGAAAGAACAATTTTGTAATCATCTCTGGGTTTACAAGTCAAGAACCCTGCAAAATGAGAAAGAAATAATCTTGCTCGCACTTCTTCGAGCGATGCTTATAAACATATGAACTCCTACGTTAATTTAAGTGCCATAATCTGAAGAGACTTTGTGAGGGACGTAACGTAGGCTGGGTTCATGGGTTGAGAAATGAAAGGATCATTAGGCTCAAAATGTGTGTGAATGGTGAGAGTTGGTGATCATCTTGGCATTGCCACCAGTTTTCTTTTTCAGTATTGGGGATTGTCTTCATGAAATGCCCCATTGATTGTAAAAACTCAACTTTTGAGTTCTTTGAGTATTGCTTCATCAGGATTCAATTCTTGCAATTGACAGTCACCTTATCTTGACTCTCTTTTTTCATCTATGGGCATTGGCCTTGCTTTTACCAGGCATACTGCTTTTCATGCCCCAAGTTCTTATTCTTCTTTTTTTTTTTTTCACTTTTTTTTTCATAGGCATTGGCCTTGCTTTTACCAGGCACACTGCTTTTTCATGCCCCTTAATTCTATTTTGATTTCAATTTTCGCGCACAATGCATGCATCAAGTAATTACACTCGAACTTTCAAGGGTCTTCATATGCCTTTTGCCTTGCCCCAGTGTGGGGGATAATCACCAACTGGGTTTAAAAGAAATAAAATTGCAGGCTCAAGTGGGCTATACAAAGGATATAAGTATGTAGCATAGAGAAAGAAATGCTCTTCGTCATCCTAAGGCACTTAAATCACCATATGAATTCAATGTAATAACACGACTTAAAAATTGATGCAAGTGAAAGCAAGAAAATTTCAATCCATTTTCTTCACTTTATGGTGCTGTCTTACCCTCCAATTTGCCCCAATCTGGGGTGGTTCTTGACAGGGATAACTTTAAAAAAAATCTTCACAAGTGTATAAGGCTCAAAAGGGTTAAGCAATGGATCATATGTAGTGTTTGGGATAGAGAAATGAATTGCCTCTCATCATTTCGGTTATCGTACCTTTTGCAAGAAAACTCTTTACCTTGCGGATATGGAATTTCCTACACTCATCTCACAAGTGTATCAAGTGTATAAGTATGGGACTGTGTATAGGATAGGGCTTGCCTTTCATCATCCCGATACGTCTCATTCGGCATTCTTAAGCATTTATGTCACTCCATTGAGTTGTCTATCTTGATAAATCTCCACATGAAATTGGTGAATTAAATAGGTAAAATCACTATGAAAATTCTCTTTTTAAAAGAGTTCAACAACTTTAAGCATGAAAAGCTTTTGTGGCTTCAAACAAACAGTTTACCATACTCAAAAATTCTCTCATAAGTATGAAAACATGATTGCAAGCATTCATTTAATGAAATGTCCAACGAAGGGACTGTCTCAGCAATGGGTGTCCTTGGATTGCCCCTATCAAAAGGGAACAAACATACAAATTGATCAATCAAGGATGAAAATCCAATATTTGATTTGATGAAATCTTGCTTTTGCCCTTGCACAAAACAACGTGCATGAATAGGATACTATGCAACATCAAAGTAAATTCAAATTGCACAACCATTTTGGCTAGGATCGAGATTTTGTCTCAGTCATGTCACTACTAGAATCTGTAGTGCCCCCAATTTGTCATCTGCAAGGAAAGAACAAAGCGTCATCTCCCAAAATTATTTATGTTCAAAGACGAGATGTACCTCTTTCACCAAAGATGGATGATCCTCTTTAACTTGCCCCTCATTTAATGGCGAGAATGAAAATTCCGTCAAGCATGGAAATGGAACACACTTTGTTTGGCCCTTCAAGATGGATATTTCAAGTAGTATCGAGATGTGACCGACATTAACTCTTTAGAAACTTGTTGAGTAACAATTGAACCAATTGCAACTTGATGTGCCTTTTTCATATGCTTTATTATCGGGTCAAGAAAGTAATGCTCTGAAACATGAAGTAAATGAGTCAGAAAATTAAACAAGGCTAATCTAATGCATGCTTTTTGGAAATGGCTTGAAAAATAATCTCTTTTTTTTTTTGGTTCTTTTGGATTTTTTTTTTTTTTTGATGAGGAAGCATGAAGAAGCCCAGTCCTCGAAATTCTCCTTGGATGATATTTTTTTCATTGTTGGATATCGTCACGGGCTGGTTTGGAGTACCCCATCATGACGGCCCTCAAAAATTGGAAATAAAATTGTAATTTCATTGAATAGAATCAAATGAATTACATTATTGAAATGGAAATTATGATTCCTAACCCTTAAAAAAAAAAAAAAAAAAAGTCAAAAACAATTTCTCGAAAGCGAAAACAATTCCTAAAATGCAATAAAAATTCCTGCGTGGGGGGAATGTGCAACTGAACATGCCCATAATTAAATAAGGAAAGCGATCTATTTAAGACCATGAATCATGTGCGCTTGAGTTCTTCACCCTCCTTGATCTTGTGATGCGAACCCTCCAGGTTAGAGATTCTTCCTTCTAGATAAGTCACTAGTCTCTATGTCATGGCAGCCCTTTTGTTTGATGAGAAAAGCTACAGTAGCAGTCAATTCATCGACTTGACTTTGGTGGTGTGCAATTCGCTTGTTCATATTGTCAATGATACGGTCCAGTACATTGTTTCGATCTGCCATTTTAGCTTTCGACCGTGTACGGATGGGTGAGCGGGAGTGCCCCATAATCACCTAAAGGAAATAAACGGGAACATGTAAGCATGAGGTGTAAATGGAGAGTCAATCCATGACAATGATCTAATCGATTTTTCCATTTTCTTTTTCATTTATTCATGAAAAGTTCTTACAAGAACGGCATTTCCTAAAAATGGACTAGGAAAATAAAGCTAGACGCCCTAACAAGACCAAATTTCCTAAACATGAATTGAAAACAAATTCTCCTAAGTTTTTTGGCAAATGATTCATTGCATAGCAATTTCCTTATTTCATTTCTAATTGACAAATGAATTAGATCAAACGACTAACCTAGATTGTCATGGACCGACCCAAGAGTATGACAAAATAAATTGCATGGTATAGGGAAAGAAGACTTACTTCACCAAGGAGAATCAATGGCAATCACATAGACATGCGGATGATAAGTGGCTCGATTTCTACTCTATAAGGCTTATCAAGGTGGAGCCACAAGGATGATCGGACTAGCCACAAGCTTGTGGACTATGTCGGGTCCTCATGACTCCGGCTTGGTCAAAGAGCCGACCCGGGTCGCGAGCATGCGGACCGAGGTGGTACTCTTGACACCATGAAAGAAACCGGGATTGAGATGGACGGCTCGCACCGCGATCATGCGGTCGGAGTGGCAAACATCTCAATACCATCCTAGATGATCCTAATGCGGCCCAGGTCCGGCAGCAGGCTGTGTGTGCAATAGTGTAGTGCTAGATGCAAGGCATGCACAACATTTTATATCAAGCAACACTAAATATATGAAAATAAACCATACATTCCTACACATCCCTACAAAACAAAGGTTAGCAAACACTTCCCCTTATACCTCCCATCCTGCAAAAACATCTAACACCTTAAATGTTAGGGACGTACCTGGAATCCTCGCTGCCAAACAAAAACATTTTTCAAAAGAAAAGAAAAATTGGCCTAAGTCCACTAAGAGTTTTAACTCAAGTCCCCAGCGGAGTCGCCAAGCTGTCGCGACCAATTTTTTTCGAGTGTGAACCACCTAGGGTTTGGCTAATGGATTGTTAAGCCTAAACTTAACTTGGGCTCTCCCAAGCCCATACCAATTCGCGACTTAGGTTTAAGTTCTTAACATGCAATTGATTTTTAATTAGGAGTCGCCACTAATCTATTTTTGGTGGGTCGATTAGAAACCCAAGTAAAATAATGGGAGAATTATTTTACTCCTACGAACCGAGACTATGGGTACGGGGACTTGGTTACGCTAAAATTCTCTAACGCCCTTTCGGTACCTTTCTTTTATTTTAATAATTGTTTGGCAAGCAGTTTGGATTGATTTTAAATCTATTTTCCTAACATGTGAGGTGACCATGCAATGCACAAACCACCAATTTAACACTCAAGAAAGCAAATGAATAAATTGCAGGACTTACCTCAAAGCAACGAAAGCATCTGTGTTGTTAGTTTAGAATTCACATCAGCAGTCCTAAATATGATTTCTAATTAACACGCAATTTTTCTTTTTTGTTTTCATTTAATTAATGAGAATCATGCTTTATGCAATGCATGTCACTAATTTAACATGAAATGATACGACATGACTTAGCTATATGACCTAAGCGATATGACATAAATAAGCATGTAATCTATCCTGAAGCATGAGATGGATTTATTCTAAAAAATGATTTTTTTTTTGTATTTTCCATGAGATTCGAAATTAAATAAATGCAACACTTAAATATGCAATCCAAATTAATCTAATGACCTAATTCTAATGACGGGCAATTTCTAATTAAATGCATCTAACAAAAATGCTAAATGACATGCATCTCAATTAATCGAACCCTAATGACGTGCATACGACAATTTTTCTTTTTCCTAAAAGAATGCATTTTTTATCCTAAAAAATAAAGACAAATCAACCTATGGCATGTTTTTTATGAAATTCGAAATTAGGTGAAATGTGAAAATTACCTAATTAGATTAAGATCCTATTTAATTTGTATTAGGAATTAGGTTGAGCCAAATCCTAATTTAAACTAAAATGTTATCTTAACCTAGATAATCCTAAAATGCAATCTATTTAATAAAATACCTAAACCTATAGTAAATTAAGAAATTTTCTAAATTAACTTAAGTGCAATTTCTATCCTAATATGCAATGACGTGCAAAATGTACCTTAATTCTACATGAATTATGCATGATGATTTTTTTATGTTTTTCCTTTTTTCCTTTTTTTTTAATTTCAAAATTAATAATTGCCAAATAATTAAACATGCAATCCAAATTAAAAGAACTAGCAACCTAAATGAATTGATTTGATTTTTTTATTTTTTGAAAATTCGAAATAAAATACCTATTATGAGCATGCAAACCCTAAAACGATGAATATTCTAAACAAACCTAATCTAACTCAGATTTTTTCGGATTTTTCCTTTCTTTTACAAAAATAAGACTGATTCAACCAACATGACGACAAATTGATATTCACAAATTGGCGAACCATATCTCGCGCATGAGATCGGGTTGGTCAATTTTAGATAAAACCGCGAATCGGATCTCAAGCATGAGATCGAATTGGCGATTTTTTCGTGCGATTGCGAGTCGTATTTCGAGCGTGAAATCAGACTGTCAATCATATGCACGTCATGACGGCCATTCGAACTCATGATCACATTATTCAAGAATTTAATCAATAATTCGAGCAAGGCCACAAAATATATGAATAAGATGAAATTATTACCTTGTTCAAACACTCGCTTGTCAAAATTGGGCAAACTCAACACGATGAAGAGGTGGTGGGGACTCTCGGTTACGACTAGCTCGTGGTGGGATTGACCAGTGTGGCAGCGGCAGAACTTGCTAATGGATGACTCGATTAACTGCTTCGTGCTAATGAGTAGACATTGGTCAGAACCTCCACAGAGAGTTGCTGACGTTAATGTGGTGCGGTGGCGTAAGGAACAACCGCAATTTCTTGAAGGAAAACCCGTCCTACGACCCCAAAGAAAATTTTCCTTGATCTTCTTGCTTTGACCAATAACAAGCTTTGCTGACTCCAGATTTTTGACCGTGGACTTCAAGGCAGTGAGAGGTGCGGCTTGGACGGTTAATGATATTCGGCCAGGCGCGTCGCGGGCAGATACGGCTGCGGTGAGGCTCGGCTCAGTGGCTTCATGGATCATGGGTGATGGCTTGACCTTAGGGACGTCGCTGGGGGTGGCAACAACTGCAGGCTTGATGGCGAGACCTCGGACGTGACTGAAAAAACCTGCAAGAAAGTGAAGCAAAATTGGCAGAGCAAGGGCTGCGAGCGCTGGGATCATCAGAAACCAGCAAATAAGGAACAAACGACTGGACGGCAACTTGATTTGGGGCTGAGGCTTGTCGGGTTAATTGATCTCGCTTGACTTTCTTTTCGGATGGTGTGCTTTCTTCAATGCATGACTCCTCTCCACGTTTCCTCCTTTGACATTCTCTAGTGCGTCCTCTTCAATGTGCACGTCCTCATGTATGATCTTCCCTTGCCCAGATTTTCCTTCAAATAAAACAATCAATATTGGAGAAAATAAGTAAGAGAATCTGCGCTTGCCAATGGCACCCCTGGTCGTTGACGGATAGCCTTTTGGAAGGCTATAGTGGCTGGTGCAGGATGGTCTCGAGCACAGGGAGTCGCGGACCGGCACGGCGGCGACTTCGTCGGACTGGTGGAGCGCCGTCGGGTTGCAGCGACTGGTGAGGTGGCAAGGATCGGCGCGGCTTCAGCAAGCGTCGGCGAGGGATAGCATCGGGTCGTCGGGCAGAGGCTGCAGCAAGGTGGTGCGACGCTGGGTGGGCGTCCGGATCTGGAGCGGTGGAAGCAGCTCGGGTAGTCGCTCGGGTGAAGGCAACGAGCTTGGCGGCGAGATCGGCGTTCAGAGCTCCAGATCGGATGGTGGCAACGCAGGCGAGGGCGGCGCGGTGAACGACTCGGATCTATTGGCGTCGGGGTACTACTGCACGGCGGTGGCTTCGTCAGATCGTTGAGCAACGGTGCGAGGAGGCTCGGAGCGGAGATGGCCGGCGGCAGGGGCGTCGCTCAGACGTATGGTGGCTCGAGGAGCTGTGAGTGCCGGCGATTGCTTGGTCGCCGCAAGTTGCAACAGAGCTGGGCGGAGGCTTCCGGCGTTAGTGGATCAGGCAGTTAGGGACTTTGGCGAAGGAGTCCCCGAAGAAGACGACTGCAGCTTCCTTTTTCTCTTTCTTTGTTTTTTTCTTTTCTCCCCTGCCGCCTCTCTCACGTCTCCCTCACTCTGCCTTCGTACCCTCTCTCTCTTTCACTTTTTCTCTGCTTTTTCACTGTTGCTGTCCCTTCTCACTTTTTCAGCAAAAGCAAGCCCCTTTGACTCTCACAAAACCCTAAAAAAGATGGAGAATTTTTCTCTTTTCGGCTTCTCTTTCCTTTGGCCGAGCAAGATGAAGAAAACCCCCAATATGGCCGTATGTATAAATCTGTGTGGCCTCCTCCAAACAAATTGCACGCGAGGTATTATATAGGTCTAAAAATGTATCTCTACGGTATATATTTTTCCTTTTTTGTTCGCGCATGATACCCCTAAATATATCATTGAAATATATCCACCTTGTTAATATTCCCTTTTGTATTTTTCACATATTCTATCCAAAATTTTCCTTTTTGCTCGAAAATACATCATTTGGTGTATACTGCCTAAATGTGTAAAGAATCTGAACGAAATATGTGAAAAATTTTGCACTCGCCGTCGGTCCAATAAAATAAACAAAAATGTTCCTAAACTATATGCCATGTGATTTTATTTTTTTAGGGATAAAATTAACTCCTAATTTTTTAAATGTCTAAATGGGTTGCCAAAATTTAGGTGTCAACACAAGTTTACCATGCAAGAAAGCTATTTTCATATTGAGTTGTTTCACCTCTAAATCATGTATAGCAATTAACACAAGCAAAACCTGAATAGAGCTGTGTTTAACAACAAGTGAGAACACACCATTAAAATCAACTCTCTTAATCTGACTATAGCCTTTAGCAATTAGACAAACTTTGAACTTGATGTTTTCAACTCCAAGAATACCTTCATTTCTTTTGAAAACTCATTTACAACCTACAATTTTCTTTTCTTTTGGTGACTTGACAAACTCCCAAGTTTAATTTGTTTCAAAAGATTCCATCCTTCGTTCATAGCAACTGACCACTTTGTTGAATTTTTTGAAGAGCCGGCTTCTTTGTAGGTTTTAGGTTCACTATACTCTATTGACTTTGCAATGGAAAGAGCATAAGCAACAAAATCTAAGAATCCATATTTCTGTGGAGGTTTCACCGTCCTTCTTGGTCTATCTCTGACAATAGAATACTATTCCTCTTCAGGTTTTTCAAACTCAATATTATTTGTAGATGACTAAATTGGTTGCAAAGAAATTATTTCAAGCTCTACTTTCTCTGCAACACTTTCCGAATTTTCATCACAAGATAAAAATGATTCTTTCTTAGGATGAAACATAGTAAACTCATCAAAAGTAATATCTTTGTTGATAATAATCTTAGATAAGTTAGCATACCAAAATCTATAACCTTTTACACCAAAAGCATAACCAAGAATGATGCATTTTTTTGCTCTAGGCTCTAATTTGCCTTCATTAACATGTGCATATGCTGAAAATCCAAATACTCGAAAAGAAGAATAATCAGCAGGTTTACCTGACCAAACCTCCTCAAGTGTGAGCACTCAATAGATGTGCAAGGAGAACGATTTATCAACCAAGCAGCTGTATTGACTGCTTTAGCCCAAAACTTTTTGCCTAAACTAGCGTTAGACAATAGACATCTAGTCTTTTCTAATAAGATTCTGCTCATGTGTTCTGCAATACCATTCTATTGTAGTGTATTCACTGTTGTATAATGCCTCATAATACCTTCAATTTTGCAAAACTCATTAAACTTACCTCCACAAAATTCCATCCCATTATATGTTCTCAACAACTTAATCTTCTTACCAGTTTGTTTCTCAATGAATGTTTTCCATTATTTAAGTGTAATGAAAAACATCACTTTTTTGTTTTAAAAAATAAACCTAAACCTTTCTTTAAAAATCATTAATGAAAGTGAGTAAATACTCAAACCAAGGCCTTTCAAAGGAACTTTCTTTGGCCCTGAAAATCAAAGTGAATATAATCCTAAGTGCCATTTGTTGTGTGAATTCATGTCTTGAAACTAATCACTTTCTATTTTCCAAATGCACAATGTTTACAGAAATCCAGTTTTTCAATTTTCTAATCACACAAAAAACCTCTCTTACTCAGCTCCTCCATTCCTCTTATACTCATATGGCCTAATCTTATATACCATAATTTAATATTGTTTGATTCTATCATAGTGGATGTGATTCCAATTGAACCAATAACTATAGTTCATTGCGATTGATACAAGGTGTCATTTTTCAATCCTTTCAACAATAAAAATGAACCTCTCGTAATCTTCATAACTCTACCTTTAGCTATAAACTTACAACCATTAGCATCAAGTGTACCCAAAGAAATGAGGTTTTCTTCCAATTAAGAATGTGTCTAACATTATCCAAAGTCTTGGTGATGCCGTCATACATCTTAATGTTGACATTCCCAATCCCAATTGCTTTTCATTTAGCATTGTTTCCCATTAGAATAATTCCACCATTAAATTCTTTGTACGTGAAGAACTAGTCACAATTAGGGCACATGTGATACGAACAACCTAAATTAAGAATCCAGCTATCACTGAATTTTTATTTTTATTTATCATCTACAACCAATAACCAATCTTCGTTTTCTTTTTTAAGCAACACCAACTTAAGTAGGGTTTTCGTTTCCCTGATTCTATCTGATCTAGTAGTTCTTATTGTTTTGTCAATTTGCATTTCTTTGATTTTGCTTATTCATATTTTTCACTTTGTTGTTTTTCTTTTAATGTTAGACAATTTATCTCGATATGCCCCTTAGACTTACAATAGTTGCAAATTAGATACCTATGGTTTGATTTTGATCTGAATCTGCCACCATTACTTCTCTCAACAGACTTTCCTCTAGCAACTAAATGAGCCCCGTGATCATTACTTCCTTCAAAAGTCAATTATGTATCTTGTTTTTGCTTATTTAAGAGACTAGTCTTGACATCTTCAACATCAATAGTTTCTTTACTAACAATCTTGGTTTCTCTAAAATTCTTATGAGAAGAAAGTAGTGAAACTAACAATAAGAGAGCTTGATTCTCATTTTCAACCTTAATATCAATACTTCTTAATTTAGAGATGATAGCATTGAATTCATAAATATGAGATTTAAAAGAAGCACCTTTAGCCATATGAAGAGTGAAGAGTCGTTATTTGAGCCTCAACCGATTGGTGAGAGGTGTTATCAAAAAATACTTTCCAATTTATTCCATAAACCTGTAACTATTTTATGATCTAGTATCTCCTACATAACAGCATTCATGAGGCACAACTGAATAGCAGACATGCCTCTTTCATCCAGCTTTTCTCACGTTTCATCTAACGTGCTTTCCAGTTTCTTCCCTTTTCCTAAACAGAGTTTTCTTAACCCTACTGTGTAAGAACAACCAACATATGAACTTGCCATAGATTGAAATTGCCGCTCCAATCAAACTTCCTAATATCAAATTTCGTTGTTGACCTTGAAGCCATAATCAGAAGATCAAGAAAACCCTAAGGCTCTAATACCAGTTTGTTATGGTAGATGCGGAAACTAAAATGAAATTGAAGTTGAGAATAATAAAAGAATATTGGATTTTCGTGGAAACCCTTGCAGGAAAAACCACAGGGGAGAAGAAGCAAAATCCACTATAGAATTTCAAGGATTACAAAAGATGGCTATAAAAAGCTAAAACTTTATATGTCTCAACTTCTTGAACTAATAACTTGAGAAAAATAATATTTATATTGTCCTCAAGCCCTAACATTGACCCAAGCCCATTAAAAGAAAATTAAAGACATACTCAACACAAACTCTATTTTTGTAAGATACATAGATCTATATGCTATACTTTGCAATATTAATACATAGTTAGATGAAAAAGTTATAGTCTGTGGTCGCAACTATCTTGGTAATTAATATGTAAATGTTCTTCTACTTGACTCTATTTTTGTAAGATATATACATATATATGCTATATTTTGCAATAATAATATATATTTAGATGAAAAGTTATAGTTTAGGATAATATTTAAATGTTCTCTTACTTATCTATAGATATATACTATTTAAAAATATCCATATAGGCTGAAAGTAATATTCCATGGTTGCGCCTATTTGATAATATGAACATTAGCAAATTAAAGAAGAACTACTAATTTTATTTTATTTTTTGGTTGAAAAAGAACTACTGACTAAAACAAGCAATTTATTGAAGAAAACTCAAAAATGTTTCTATGACATAATAGTTCATATATCGTCAATATATTGTGTTAGAGGATCTTTAAAAAAGTTAATAACATGACACCATCTATCTAACTAATAAATAACATCAAAGGTTCAATAAAAGAAATTCATCACTAAAGAATTATGGCCCATCCCTTACAAACAAATGAATGTTACAAATTCAATGAATAACTATACAAAATAAATAAATAAATAAATATACTGGAAGTTCTAAAATCTGTTGCTAAAATATAATTAAGTTTTAAAACTTTCAATAAGTACTATCAAATCCTAATCAAGTCTATTCATTAACTTCATTCAATTTCATTCATTGAAGAAGCTGACGTGACTTTTTATTATTTTTCGAAGTGATATGCACTAATGTCGTAGTCATGTTAGCCATTTTAGAACAAAATTAAGATAAAACAAATGGTTAATATCACGAAAAATCTCAAATTGGCACACAGGACAAATTTACCCAAAAATAATTTTTTTAATTACAAAAAGCCTTAAACTAGTGCATCTATAACAGATTTACTATTTATTAGTTTCCGCTAAATTATATTAATATCATGAAAACTATAAACTATTACACCTATGATAAAGGGAGGGTAAAACTTCAAACGGGTACGTCTATTAACTGCCACACACCATCCAATTCAATAATTCGACTATAAAATTTAACAGAAATTAATATAAGATAAATTTATCACATGTGTACAAATTTAAGGATTTTTGTTGGTCAAAAAATTAGTTTATGATATATTTGTCATAAGTGTACCAATTTAAGATTTTTCGTGACATTAAATTGTGTTTGGTCTGTCGGTGAGATTGAAACCCTAGATGTTAACTTGGAGGGTAGTCGATCGTGAATCCAACCACGAGACCCGATGGACGACTGTGGCAATGAGAGGTTAAGGTCATCTTGCATGGTCCAATGACTTGCTCGAACTCCATGAATCACGAAACCATGACCATCCAATTTGCAGATTCAATTTGATACTGAACTCTTTCCCTCTCGGTTGTTGGGTAAGGGATCTACAATCATACTCAGACAATGCCATGTTTGTTTCTAAAGAGACGCCATCAGTTTGACTCAACTAAAGTGTTCATTTTACATGTCATAGCCGTCTACCAAGTTAGATCGTCACATGAGCTTCTTTGGACATACAAGTCAACCGTGCTATTTTTGTCCTTGATTACAAGTTGGTACCTTTGTTTTGGGTCCTATTAAAAGTGTGCTTGCTTTTCTCCTGAAATGATTACTCGGTGTTTTTATTCTCCTTATATGTTTGAAAGGCGGGGCTAATTTTTCATGCAGCGTGTTTAATAAGTGGTAGGGGTGTGCAATCGGACCGGGTATACCCAGGAACTGGATTGGCCCACCCGGAAAACAGGGTTGGGAATTGGTTCCCGTTGAAACCAGTCCGGGAATCAATTCCCGTTGAAAACGGTCCGGGAATCGGTTCCCAAAATTCGGAACCAGTTTAAACCAATCCGAGAACCGGGTCAAATAGATTACCAACCCATAAACTGGTTCTCAAACCGGTTTTGTAAGTATAGGTCCAAAACCCTATTTTCCCCCCTTATTTCTATTTTTACTCTTGCAACCATACAACGTTTTTCCTCTTGACTCTCTCAAATACGCACGGCACTCCTCCTTCGTCGTTCCTCTTCCTCACTTGCTTCCCTCCCTCATCGGCTCCCTCTTGCACCGTTCGATGGACAGACGTTGTTCGTCACCGCCAAATTCTTGTGTATCACGTGGATTGACTCACCTAATTTCTCTTTTGTATGAAGATTTATGCTTGCATAAATGAGTAGCTTCATGTAGTAGTTGTGGGAATAAGACTAATATTAGACCCATGTTCATTGCTAATTATTTACCTTATGATTTTAATTATTATAATTAACCGTGTGGATCCTTAATTTTTCGTTTAGTCAAAAAATTCATGTATTTATCTATTATAAATGCTTAATGTTTCTATACAAATTAGGAGAATTACGTTATTTTCTTGCGTATTAATATAAAATTTGAAGTCGTATAAGATATTGGGAGATTGCAAAATAAGTTCCAATGTAAATAGAGTTGACCTTGGAACCAGACCAGAAAAACAGGATGGGTCGGGTATAGAGTCCAATACAAATAGAGTTGGGTACAGAGTCCAAAAAATGGGAACCAGTTATAATAGGGTCCAATACAGGGTCCAGGTCTAGACCCTACCCACCCTGGACCTGATCACCCCTAGTAAGTGGTCAATTCTTGGCTATTTCCCTTTTTTTGTTCTTCCGAGCAAAAAATAAAGAAATATGTTTGGTAATATTAACTAATTTTTCTACTCCTAGGAATAGATTTGGAATATAATCAAAAAGTATAAAATAAAAAAAAAAAGTTACTTTATTTCCAAAAATAATTCTAGAAAAAACATTTTCTTGCTTTTTCTCTTGTTTTTTTTTTCTTTTTTTTTTGCCTCCTCTAGCCGATCACCTGGCTTGATGATGGCCAGCGGGCGGCCAGACGCGAGCTCCAATGACCTTGTCGAAGCCTTGTGATGGCTGGGTGAGGTCATTTTCACTTTGGCTGGGCAGGGCTTGACCTCACCCAAATCTAGCAAGGTCCAACCTTGCTAGTGGTTGGGCGAGGATTAACCTCGCGCCGGTGGTTGGGCGAGGATTAACCTCGCTGGGGCCAACAAGGCTTCCCCAAGGCGGGCAAGGTTGTCAGCTAGAGGAGGAAAAAGAAGAGAAGGAAAAAAGAAAAATCTCACAAAATTATTAAAAAAATTAAAAGAAATTCTTAGTCACAAAAAAAAAAAAAAAAAGTGAGTGTCGTATTAAACGCGTTCCTATTCTTTTTTTTTATTTCAGGAATATAAATTTTATACAGTTACCAAATACATTCGAATGCTCGGAGACTCATTTAGGGTACAAAATCCGAAAAAAACCATTTCTAAGTAAAAATTATTTCGGAAAATAGAATAATTACCAAACACTGTTTTTTTTGTGTTGGATTCAGCCTTACAAATGAGTTTTAGGTATCTGGGCTATGGCCCCCGAGACCTGGACCACGGCACAAGGATAAAAATTACGGAAACCAGATGCAACACATACTACATAGGCCGTGGTCTTGAAAGGTCCAATCCATGGAGTCGCCAACGAATTGCCCATGTGTAAGGCAGCACCGGTGTCGCTTTCTCCAGCGAGCCACAGAGGTAGCACATCGGATGGTGACATGCGTGAACCGAAAGGAAAGCGAACAAAGCCTGTCGTGAACACAATGGGAGAGGGGTTCATAGTGGTGGCAAGGAGCTGGCCAGCCACGGAGGAATAAGAGGATGATGGCGGCAAGAGCCATGATGGGCGGAGGTCCGAGGAGGGAACACTAAGTTGTCCGTGTTTTCAGGCTAAGTTATCGTATGCAAATGTTTAGTAAAGTGCTACGTTTTGATAATTAGGCATGATTCTCACTAATGCCCGCATTAGAGGGTGCGGGCCTGTCTCAAGAAGAAGAAATGATCTCTGAACTCCTTGGGCTATGTATTGTCCGCACCGCACCTTACTCAGTTGAACACCTTCAGTTCATTAATGTCCTTTTAGAGCGACTCGGCCACTGAGTGGGTTAGCAAGCGTTCTAACGAGTCAAGAATTACTTATTGCAGTCTTACATCTCTGTATCAACAGTTTCAAATTCTATAAAATTGTAGGTCTAAGAGAGAGGAATTATATTCTAAAATGACTAACGACATGTTTTCTTTTTCGAATTGAGAAACCTGAGTATTTCATTCAGCAGAAAAAGGAAAACGAGAAAGAAAACACTAGATCAAGAAGCTTGTCCTATGAATGTACATACGAGAGAGAGAGAGAGAGAACTTTCACAATTCCCTGGAAGGATTAACAGGAACCCACTGCAATTGGAGTTGGATCTCTCCGCACTCCACGTTGCGGAGCCTGAGGAACATGTGCTGCACCACTTTGCCGTTGCTCACTATGATGCAGCTCTCCTCGGCCAGGCAATTTTGCCGGTTCGGCAGGACTCTCTTGACCACAGTCCCATCTTCGAGGCCTTGCAAGTCCGCCGCCATCCTCACGGCTTCCAGGAGTGGCCTGATATCAAACTCCGCGTCCCCCATTTTGTCATCGAGGCTGAATCTGTCCCTGTCATACACGGCCTGCAGTGAATGGAAACAGTCATTACAAAGAATCAGAAATCCTCGATATGCATCTCTGTCGCTTCACTAATTTGATGCAGTTGCAGTAGTCACTTACGAGCTTCACAGGCAGATCTGGATCAGCAACAGAGAGAGTCAAGTTTTCGTTCCACTCGGGATTGAGATTCTTCCTCACAACACGAGTCCTCAGTTTCTGCAAGACATAGACAACAGGGTTATCAGTTCAAGCCAACGAAACTGAGGGCCTCGGGCTTTGATCTTAGTTACCGCACCATGATTTCATCCATGTCGACAAGAAAAGCAGTAATAAATCAGATCGAATCGAGCATTAATTGAAGGCATGGTAGATTTCCTCTGGCTTTGATAAGAATTGGATTAGTTTCAGCTTTCTAGCCATGGACTATTGATTCTTTTTCGGGCAAGAACACAACTGCAGTCATCCTTTCATCTATGACAACAACTATCACGATTCGTGCTCAAGATCGCCGTGTCTATTCAAAACAACCACAACAAGCACCACTGTACTAACCACGGGCTCGATCTGACTAACATCTGAAAATCAGCATTATCATAAGCCAAAGAACACACCCAGAAAAGAGATTTTGCTGAAACAGCGGGCGAAAAGAACAAAGAAAAGAGCACGAAAATCCAGTACCTGCTTGCCCATCCTGACAACGACGTAAGGATCGCTGCTTCTGACGTCTCTCACGGCGAGGTTGATTCCTCTGCTGATGTGAATCTTGAGGAGGCCCAGCGTATCATCCATTAGATCCCGGAAGGCCGAATGATTCTGGGGTCCAATGGGTCTTGAAATCAGTCGGGTGTTCTTGCCGGACGGCGGAAGACGGGTGCTGCTGTGGATCTGCTGTCGATGCTCCCGCTGATGCCAAGACTTTAACGCCGCTAGTCTGGCTTTGATTGATGGGCTCTTTTATAACCCCCCATTAGAGGGATAAATCGTCTTTTCTACAATTTTTTCCTATAAATTGTGGTTGGATGTGAAAGGGGGAAAAAAGGGTCACGCGCGCTCAGCATTATTATTGGACGGACGCGTCGGGTGAGCTGGCCCTCAGAATGAATTTTTGTGGTCCTATACATCCTAAGTTAGGGAAGTCTTCTTGGACCCTTGGAATCACATGCGTGTTAAACACATTTGCTGCAGACTACTTTTGGAATCTGATCATCTATTATTTTTCGAACAAAAAAATACTATTGAACAACAATCACAACATGAGATGGGTAGTAAATTAAGGAAAAATGATATAAATGATCAATAAACTTTAGATAAATGTGTAATGTGGTTCTTAAATTTTTAATTTGTTCAATATAATCCTTAAATTTTTTTGTATATATTCAATTTAAGCCCTAAACTATATTGACATTTTCGATACTATTCTTACATTTGAATTAATGAAAAGATTATATTGAATATTTTCAAATAATTTATGGACTAAATTGAACATATATTGAAAGTTTAAATATCAGATTAAATAATTCAAAAGTTCGAAAAACACAATACATTTTGGGGAATAAATTAAAATTTTAAAGAATCATATTTTATATTGAATCAAAATTAGGGCATACTTTATATCATTATCTCTAAATTAAACTCTGTCTTATAAAATGGTAGGAGATGATTTTAGGAATCATTCTGAAAAATAGATTGTTACAGCTTGCCAGTTTCCGGGACAATTCCGGGTCTAACATTGGAATCTCCGCGGGTTGGCTGACCAATTTTTGCTGCAAGATTGTTTGTTTCCTCGTTTTCTGCTACTTTCTGTTTTGTCTTTTATGTCCTGCTCCGCTGCATCACCCGACGGATCGTCTCCACGCGGACGGCCCGTAGGTTTCTAGTCTCACCACTGGATGTTTTCGTTCGATACCATAAATTATTGTGCCGCCTGCAGCCAGGACGCTCAATAATCATGTTGAGATGGGTTTGTTAAACCGAATCTTGTGGAAAGAAAAGTAATTATAAATAAATTGCTTTCCTATTTAAATTAGAAATTATTTACTTATTAGGGGCCAATCATTTTTCACGTGAGGGTTTGAATTTCTTAAGAAAAGATTATCCATAAAATTTTGAACCTTCTGTTTTTTTATTAATTTAGTCCTAAATTTTTCGATTTTCCTATCCGAAACATTTTGATAATTTGTTCTTTTAGTTAATACAGCCAATTTTAAACAAAGATACCTAACATGAACGCCAGTAATGTCACATAAGACGGTCGGTACTAATGCTGATAATGACCATTTGTGTCAAAACCCGACAAGCATCTTCACGTGAATGGCCCATAGGTTTCTAGAGGCACTTCCAAATGTTCCATACAACACCATTGACCATTGTGCCGCTGCTGTCAAGACACTCAATAATCATGTTGAGATGGGTTTGTTAAACCAAATCTTGTAGAAAGGAAAATAAAATACAAATAAATTACTTTCCTATTTAAATTAGAAATTATTTATTTAGAGGCCAATCATATTCACGGAGGGTTTAAATTTCTTGGAGAGAAATTGTCTGGAAAGTCCTAAACATATTATACTTTTATCAATTCAGTTCTAAACTTTTCAATTTTCCTAATTGAATCCTAGATATTTTGATAATTTGTTAATTTAGTCCATCCGGTCAATTTTAATAGGAGATAATTGACTTAGACCCGATAATGTCATATAAGACGATCGGCACTAACGCCGGTAGTTACCATTTGTGCAACACCCAACGAGGCATCTTCACGCAAACAGCTCATGGGTCTCTAGAAGCGCTTTTGGAAGTTCCACACTGTTAATCAATGTGCCGCTTGAGCCAAAACACTCAATACTCATTTTTAGGGTTTGGTTTTTTTTTTTTAAATGTTTTCAAAATTTTATTTTTCAACTTTCAAGATTTGGACAATGGAAACTAAATTGATTTACAGAAAAATATTTTTCTTTGACCAAAAAATATAAGTTTAAATTGGAGGAATATAACTTCCCTTTTTGATAAGAAAGAAAATCAATTTCCCTATATCACCATTTAAAGGAAATAGAACCATTTTTCCATGAAAATGAATTTTGGAAGATATTTTTTTATCATAAAATTTTCAGCGAAACAAATCTATTCTTAGTAGTCATTCGACAAGCTTCGCAAAATGGATATTTCATGAGCTGCGAAGGTGAATTAGTTTGTGGCATGATGCGTTCATTGGACGTCTGGAAAAGACGATTTGAAAGTGCTGGAGCGGTCGCGTCGACAATCAATGGGCTATTGGGTACAGAATGTTGAAAAGTCAAAATCTCCCGTTTGGATCAAGCTGTTAAATGTGGATTCGCAGTTAATCACTCTTGTTGGCTAAGCTGTATCGCAGTTACCCTTACAATGCTACTTCTGAAGGTTCTTATTAATGTCTTTTGCAAAACCCTGTGCTGAGATTGATCCCCAATCAGCGCCTTCTGTTCGGTGCTTGGAATGCAACCATTTATCTTTTTCTTTGGAGGGAAAAGAATTTTGGTGCTTCATGACAGCTGTACTCCTCAAGCAAAAAAAGTGTCATGTGAGAAGTCTTTGCAGCCCATTAGACTTTGTCTGAATTGGTTTTTTTCTGTTTTGTACTGGCATGTAAAAATATAGTATTTCGGTCGCCCCATCTCAGCCGTTGAATTCTCAATTTCATCCCTCAATGTATCTCATCTTGCCTCCATATCCAGCAGCTGATTTTCCCCTTTCTTTATCAAAAGATTCATCAGGGGGATCTCTCGTTTTTCTGTAGTAGTCCCTTCTCTATCTGTCTTATGGCTTTAGAAAGCTTTATGTTTGCTCCAATCTGCCAAAGCCTAGCAAAAAATACTCTCCAGCTTCTTCCTCAAACCCTCTTCAGTTCTTCCTCCCAAAACCCACTTTTCTTTCACTACTTTTAAGCACTCTCATCCTCCAGTTCAAAAGAGCCTTGAATTTTAATTTGCTCTTCCTTTTAGGACGAGTAGCACTAAAAAAAAGTGAATAGGGGATATGATCAGAAGAAGGGGTAGGTAGTGCATAAGCCTCCGCATCTGGATAAGTTGCTTAATCATGGAATAAAAACTCTATCCAACCTTTTCTTTTGTTTTTTCTTTTTCTACAAAATCATCCCCTTCCCTTTTGTTACACTAGGTAAATGCACATCCTTACTCTCAATATCCAACGGCAAACATTTATTTAGTAGATCTCGTAAAGCAACCATTCCATAACTTCTAGCTTGTCTAGCTCTAATCTTCTCCGAATGATAAGTGGAAACTTCACTGAAATCCCCCAAATAAATCCAGGGTAAAGGGTTCACAGTACTCCATGTGCAAGACTTCACTTGATCCCATACCCTTATTCTTTCCTGAAAGGCTGCAGGAGCATGCATAAAGGTCATTCGCATGCCATCTCTAGTTTAGTCAATTCACATATCTCATGAAACAAAATTACCCGTGACCATTTCAAAAACAAAGATACTAAAGCATTCCACCAGATAGCCTTACCACCCCCCAAACCCACAAGATCTCTGACAAACAGGTGCTGATACTGAAGCCAACATTTCTATCCAAAACATGCCTTTGATTTTCAGTCTCTATTAAGAAGATTATTGAAGGCTTTTCTTGAGTCACCTAGGCTCGAAGGGTCTGAATTCCAATACAATAAACATTATCCGGTCCCTTGGTGGTGTATTAGGGACAACCATCAAAGCCCAATCTTTCATCTCAGTGGATAAATTCATGGGAGTTTCTATCAGTTGAGATTCCTCAACCAAGCATGACTTTGAAGACTTCATTCCATAAGGTTCATATCGACCTACTTCTTCCTGAACCTTAGCTTTGCTTGCAGATTGTTTTAGTTTTGGTAATACTTCCAACCACTGGTTCAGTTTCTCATCGCACAGAAGGAGCTGATTTCCCTCTTACGTCACTAGAAGGGGCGGTATACTTCATCTTATCACCAAAAGCACACTGACGCATGCGTGTTTTCCAATCAGGGAGGGGTTCTGGGTTCCCATAATGTACAATTTACATTGTATAAATAGGGATTCAGGTATAACCTTTTCTTCCTCATTTATCACAGCTTCCTTGGAGTGAAAATTTTTCCAAAATTGGCTCAAATCAGCAATCTCAACTCTCAACCACTGCTGAAAGCAACTTTCATTACTCTTCCCTGCCTTAGATTCATCAAAGATAATCTCTTCGCAGTATCCCACGTAATGACCTGTTATCCACATGAGTAATAAAAATGTGGAAGCCTTTCAGAGCTTCCTCATGGTGCTCTGAAAGGCAACTCTGGAAGGCGTTGATCATTACTTTCGTTAATTCATGGAAAGAAAATAAAAAAACCAGTAATTGCTACCATTGGTGAAGTGACCTGGAAATGATACATTGAAAGTTGAAAGTGTCTCATCTTACATGCCCAATAAGTTAAATAAAGAATCAAAGAATTATTAGGAACTCATTCAGAGCTTTCTTTGTACATTGAGTTGAATTTGCAATTATCAAAATTGACAGACCTAGTCCTCCTACAGGCCCCTGGAACCGGGAATGTCTATCCATTCAAGTTGTAGCTCAACCTCGCCACGCTCCACATTGCGGAGCCGGAGCACCATGTCCTGCACTACTTTGCCATTGCGCCACACAATAGAGCTCTCCTCTGCCAAGCAGTTGTCCCGGCCTGGCTTCACTCTGGTGATCACGGTTCCGCTCGGGACGTCATCCAATCTCATCCTCAACGCGTCAAGAAAGGGTACGATGTGGATCTGAGCATCCCCCATCTTGTCGTCAAGGCTGAATTTGTCCTTGTCGTAGACCATCAATTTTATGGAAAGGCTCGGGTCGGCGATTGCGAGAGTCAGCTCGTCATTCCATTCCGGGTTCAGGTTCCTCTTGACCACCCGAGTTTTTAATTTCTGCAAGAAGCATCAAGAATTTAATTGGGTCAGTTCAGCTGAAAGCAAAATATATGACTTTAAACAACTTAATTTAAGAGAAGCAGAAATTGCGGAGGGGGGACATTGACATACATGTTTGCCCATTCTGATGACAACATAAGGATCACTGCTTCGGACGTCTCGGATCGCAAGATTAACTCCTCTGAGGACGTGAATTCTCAAAAGTCCCAAAAGATGTTCCATTTTTATGAGACAGATTTACTTTTGTCCTCAGATAAGAAAGAGTGAAATTAATTGCTGAAGTTGGACGGAGGCGGTGCTGCGGGGGCGAAAACTACGTGCTTCTGATATCTTTTTCTGGACGAGAAAGAATGCGAACTGGGAATTTGCTCGGTTGTCTGATGCCAATGCCCAATGTCCGGTCTGGTCTTTTAATACTGAAAGGTTTGAGGCACAAAGAGAATGATTGCCGCGTCATATGCATCTTGGTTTGACTTTGACAACTTGACCGGGCCATGTCATCAATTCAATAATGAGAACACGCACTTTGGACTGCTTCAATTTGCTCCTTCTTCTGTACAGTGAAGAGTTCGGTCAATGAGGCAAGAAGACCGAGCTCAACAAGTTGTGATGGCGATGGTTCACCTCCGCCCAAAGGCAGGCGATTACGGGCTATGCATTGGCTGCTTTCGATGTTAAAATTGGTAGTGTGTGGGGTCTTGTCCAGACGCCGACGAGATGGTCAAAGGTGAGAGCGAGGGGGACGATGTGACCCTGTCCATAATCCTTGAGCCCGTAGTTTTTTGTTCCGGGACGGCTTTGTCCGGGTCTGCTCATCCCTGAAAGGTCGAACATTCCGGCGATAGCATCTAGACCGATCTCTGGGATGCTTTAATATGTCTTTATATATATAACAATATTGTAAGATTTTAGATAAACTATATAAAAACTGGCCAATTATATTCAAATTCAGAAAATAATTACCCATTCTTACCACTCTATTTTTTTGTCTACCAAATACATGATATGAGTGCTACATTTACTTCGTGGTAAATTACAAGGGAGAAAGTGCGACCTTTAGAAAAGCAATTTCGAATGGGAGACAAAGCCCCGATTGAGTAATAGATAAGACCAGATTTATTCTGGTTAGCATATTGTGTGATTACTTATAATATTTCTTTTGGGGCCTCGGCCACCGCGAGAGGGGATCAGGTTGGTTTGAATGGTATCATAGTAGGCCCACCTTCAATAGATTTATGATTTGTAGATGGCTAGGCTTATAAGCCCATTGGCATCCGATAAAGATAGGAATGATTGCTAAAGTGAAACGGCTTGAAGAAGGCACTGCTCCTGGAAGGATTCTAGGATAGTGTAGGGGTAGAAAGAGAACAAACCACATATCGATTATAGAGAATATGGTTAGATGATGCAACAACATTAATCCTTTAAGTAAGGGAGTTTGCAATAGTCCAAAAACCTCCATAATCTTACATTGATGAGAGAGACCATGTTAAGTGATTTATTAGTGAATATCTATCCCAAATAATGGTCATTTTGTGTGGTTATTCAAAACACTTCTTTTAGATTGGCTATGATCCACTGAGGCCAAATCCCTAAAGAGACCTCATATTTGTGATATTGTCCATAAAAATCTAGATATGAACCGATTTGAACAACGCCATCCTTCGACAATTGAATCGTCAACAACAACGACCTCTATCTAGGGCAACGAGTTAGATGGCGGTGAGAGCTTCGCTGCCCAAAGAGAGACAATTCGAAGATAGTCCCCTCATTGGCCCTGGCACTGGGTAGTGAAGCAGCAAAGGGTCGCCGTTGACAACACTGGCAAATGCGGCAGTTATGCAGTTGGTAGGGCCAAATCGAAATCCATTTGAGTGAAAGCATGATAAATCTACCCTCTCACATGAGCAAAATCAAGGCAAATTTGCCATGCTCCAATCCAACGATCGACCCTGCCAAGGTTTAGATGGGGCCACTAACAAGACACAAGATCCTATGGTCGATATTGACAAGCTTAGATCTAATGGCTAATTGTTGACACCCAAAAGATGACTTGTCTAGCGCAAGCACATGAGCATCACATGAGACTGGATGGTCATGTGAATACCATGTGGGTATTGATACAAGTGAGCTAATTTATTGATAAGTACGGGGATCGATATATTGATTGATAGTGGTACCCATTGATGCCATAAATTCAATTATTGAAATAATGCAGTGAATTATAGATAGTTGGTAAAATGAATATTAGTAATATTTGTTGAAAGAATGTCAATAAATTGTTATGAAATTTAAGATTGATAAGACCAAAGGCACACAATTTGGGAGAAAACAATTACCATTCAAAAACCAAGTCATCCGATGAATCAATTGAGACTAGCTATTTTGGAGAGAATAGTTATTGTCTTAGGACAAGTCGTCCAATGGGTAGGTTGAAGTTAGAAACACACACATATAAAAGGTATTTACTACCTATAAGAAAGATTGCCGAGCATACACTGATCACAAGGGACCACGTCATAGAGCAATTTGTACGTGTGAAATTTAGAAACTTGGAGATAACTAGCAGGATTGCAACTGCTGGGAATTGTCAAAAAGCAGTACCATTAACCATTATAAATACTGTCAATTGCCCACCAGGAACCCTTACGCACAAATCAAACAAAATGTTATCTTTCAATTATTACTCCTATATTGTACTTTAAATTTCCTTAGTTGTAGCTTCCTGATTCATATCATCATTTAAATTCCAATATTTTACTTTTATGTTCTAAAGCTATGTCTTTCAACATAGTTTGTCTACATCATGTTATGTCATCAAATCTGTAATTTCTAGATCTTGCCATCAATTATATTCCAACTCGGTTGGGAATTGTACAGTGTTGTTTAAATCAAAGAAATCGATCTCCTTCATACGAGATATCCTCTATTTTGAGTTAGTAGAGGACCTTGGTTTCCTTAAGTAAAAGTTGAAGAACTATTTTCAGTGAAAGATATTTTGCTGTGGGAATAATTTTGGCAAAACATCAACAAAGGTGTTGATTTTGCGGGCATAAAGTCACGGGAGGGTAGACTCGCCTAGCAGATCGACATCCGGATTAGATGTCAATATTTGTTTTAAAACTATTCTGTTAAAGTTAGTGTTAAGATAACGATATGCCGTCACAGTTTAGACTAGAAAAGTCTTCAAGAATTTATATAGAAAGTTTTTCCAGGACCGACGAAAAGTATTTCGAACTTAATACTATTATATTCTCATTATCCCTCTTTGTTCGTAAGCATCTATGTCATTCCCTACATTTTATTATGCTGTGATAAGTTTATCCTGTTGACCAGAACAATTTGACCGACATTCGTACCGTTAAGGAAACATGGTTTTCTAGAATATCTCCGTCTCAATTGCAACGTGGAGAAAGAACTAATGGAGTTCCTCCCAATAGTAAGGTTGAAATCTATCCTCCATATTCCAAACGTGAACTCCATTGGAGTTTCCATCAGTTGAGATTCGTCAACCAAGCACCCCTTTGGAGTCTCCATTCCATAAGGTTCATATGGACCTTGGTTTTGCTTGCAGAATGTGTTCAGTCTTGGTGATTTTTCCAAACATTGGTTCAGATCCTCATCACGACAAAGAACTGATTTCGGTCTTGCATGACTAAAGGAGCGGGTTGCTTTATCTCGTCCCCAAGAGCACACTGACCCATGTCTGTTTCCTAATCAGGGATGGGTTCTGGGTTCCCGTAAGGGACAATTTGCATTGTATGAATGGAGGATGCAGGTATGACCTCTTCTTCCTCATTTACCACGGCTTCCTTGGAGTGAAAAATCTTCCAAAATGGTCTTAAATGTGCAATCTCAACTCTCAACCACTTCCGAAAGCGACTTCCATTTCTCTTCCCTGCTTCATATTCATCAGAGACAATCTCTTCGCGGCATCCCACGTGATGACCTATTTTTCCGACATGAGCAATAGAAATGCAGAAGCCTTTCAGTCTTTCCTCATGGTGCTCTGAAAGGCATTGATGTTGATACTGGGGTTTGACATCAATCTCCTAAATAGGATACGATGGCATTCGCGAAGTTGTGACAGCTCCAGGTATTCTTTTCATGTCCTCATTTAACCGTAGTTTCCCTAATTTTTTTACACAGGGCTGCGACTTTGTCGCTTGAAATTGGCTTCGTCACCCACTAAGATCAGCCCACAGGGAGGGTACAGAGAAAGCTCTACTAAAGAGAGAATCATTGCTTTCGTTAATTCATGGAAAGAATTTAAAAAAAAAAACAGTAATTGCTACCAAATTGGTGTAGTGACCTGGAAATGATATATTGAAACTTGAAAAAGTCTCATCTTACATCCTGTATAAGTTAAATAAAGAATCGAAGAATGATTAGGAACTCATCCAGAGCTTTCTCTGTACATTGAGTTGAACTCGCAGTGATAAATTTGACAGACCAAGTCCTCCTAAAGACCTCTGGAACCGGGAATGTCTATCCATTCAAGTTGGAGCTCAATCTCGCCGTGCTCCACATTGCGGAGCCGGAGCACCATGTCCTGCACCACTTTGCCATCGCGCCACACAATACAGCTCTCCTCTGCCAAGCAGTTGTCCCGGCCTGGCTTTACTCTGGTGATCACAGTTCCACTTGGGACATCATCCAATCTCATCCTCAATGTGTCAAGAAAGGGTGCGATGTGGATCTCAGCGTCCCCCATCTTGTCGTCGAGGCTGAAATTGTCCTTGTCGTATACCATCAATTTTATGGAAAGGCTCGGGTCGGCGATCGAGAGAGTCAGATCATCGTTCCACTCCGGGTTCAGGTTCCTCTTGACCACTCGAGTTTTCAATTTCTGCAAGAAGCATTTGGGTCAGTTCAGCTGGAAGCAACATATAAGACTTCAAACTACTTAAGTTAAGAGAAGCAGTAATTGCAGAGTGGGCAGATTGACATACATGTTTGCCCATTCTGATGACAGCATAAGGATCACTGCTTCGAATGTCTCGGATCGCAAGGTTAACTCCTCTTAGGACGTGAATTCTCAAAAGTCCCAAAAGATGTTCCATATTTTATGAGACGGATTTGCTATTGCCCTTAGATAAGAGAGAATGAAATAAATTGCTGACGTTGGAAGGAGAAGGTGCTGCGGGGGCGAAAACTATGTGCTTCCGATTTCTCCTTCTGGATGAGTTGCAAACTGGGAATTTGCTCTGCTGTCTGATGCCAATGCCCAATGTCCGGTCTGGTCTTTTTATAATGAAAGGTTTAAGGCGCGAAGAGAAATGATTGCCTCGTCGAATGATCCTGGGTTTGACTTTGAAAAGTTGACCGGCCATGTAATCTATTCAATAATGATTAGGCGCAGTTTGAACCGCTTCAGTTGGCTCCTTCTTTCGTACAGTGAAAAATTCGGTCTGTTAGGCAAGAACTCAGCAAGTTGTGATGGTAATGGTTCACCTATACACGCAAAGGCAGGCGATTCCGGGCGATCTATGCGCATTCGGGTCCTAGCTGGCTGCTTGGAATGCCAAAATTGGTGGTGTGTGGGGTCGTGTCCCGACGCTGACGAGACGGTCAAAGGTGAGAGTCAGAGGGACAATGTGACCACGTCCATGATCCCTGAGCCCGAAGATTTCTGTTCTGGGACGGCATTGTCCGAGTCTGCGCATCCTTGAAAGGTCGAACATTCCGGCAATAACATCTGGACTGATCTCTGGGATGCTTCGAGGAAGAAAGTACTTGGCTGCTATCCGATACAATTGGCCTCCCTCGTAAGTCATAGCAGCTCATTGGAATGGATTCTATCTATTTATTGGATTTAGTCCGATCGATCTAGAGGGCATACTTTTCTACATCGGCACAGTGCAATCGATATTTCACTATTAGAGCGCTATCAACAAAACTAAAACCCAAGACCATAATAGAAAAGCAAACTCGATTGTCATTTAAGCCGTTACTTGTTGATGCGAAGAGTCAAGGGGGGCAAACTATTTTTGGGAATAGTAAATTTATGTAGCTTTGCGGAGATGGGTTTACGGCTACATGTATATCTAGCTTTATACAAATTGTTATGGACCTCTAGATTGTAAAATGTAAAACCTTGGACTTTCCAGCTTTGGACAATGCCAATCAATTATAGTTCAATCAAACATTCTTTCCACAGAGAGAGAGAGAGAGAGAGAGTTTTAGTTAAATCGAACTATGGATTCTAGTCTTAGAGGATCTAGGTCTCGTTTGCTTAGTCGGAACGAAATTTGAATTACATTTTGTTCATTTTAGAATAGCTAAGAGAATAAGAATAAGACCACACATCAAATAGGGAGAATTTGGTTGGGAGACACCGAAGAGGTTAGTTCTTTTAATGGGAGAGTTTATACGAATTCGTAATTCCATATCGGATAAGAGAGGTCTTATTAAATGGTTTATAAGCGATATGTATCCCAAATAAATGTCATTTTTTGTGGTTAGTTAGAGTATTTTTTTAGGGCAGTTACAATCCACGGGGACCAAACCTCTAAATTATATTTCACGATGTTCCATACAAATTTAGAGCTTAGCAAATTTCAACAATGATAATGCTAGTACAAACACTTAGAGGGGGTGAATAAGTGTTTAAAAGAAACTTTGATAAATAAAATAAATTTCAAACAAAATCTGAGTATCGAATAAAATCTGATAAATAAGTCAACAGACTTCTGATAAATATTTAGAATCAGATCAGAGATGGAACTAATTTTTATAATATCAAAAAGAATGCAATAGATCTAAATAAAGAGAGTTAAAGAAAGAGAAGATTGCGCACAAAATTTATAGTGGTTTGGCTTAGATCAAGCCTATATCCACTCTCCCACGCTGATAGCCTTCTAGCTGAAATTCACTATAGCATCAACAAAGAAGTACAATTTTTGAGTGCAAACACTCAGTGGAAGATCCATTTTTACTCACTATGTTTTTTTTTGTGATTTTTTCTTTTGAATACAATTTATAAGGACCGCCGATGAAGAACAAGTAATTGGAAAGATTTTAGACTTTGGAATTTCAATTTTCACGTCTCTACTTCAAATAGACTGAATGACCTCCTTAAATATTCTACATGCCTCACTAGCTATTGGCATTTTCCAAAGGAATTTTTTTCAATTAATCCATTGAACAAAATCGACTAAAGGGATCTTATAGCAATTTGAAGATTGAGATGAAAGTCAATTAATTCTGATTACTCATACAATCAAAATCTAGGTTTTCAAAGTAGATGCTTCCCAAAAAGGAACATGTCTTCAAGATTGATTTCATCAATTTATGATTGATTCCATCAACGTATTTACAGAAGGTACATGAGATTCTGCGACAGAGAGCTAGATGTTGTAAAATAAATTTCTAATGCTTCATTCTAAATCTTTATCGCAATATCAATAAATTTAAATCTGATTTCATCTTCGTTCTGGACATAGTTTCAGTCTGGATTGTGTTAGTGTGGGAAATACTTCTGGAATAAATAGACTTTGTCAAGAGTCTGCGATATAACTTTAGAAGTATTATGTTCTTCAAAATAAGAATAAGAACTAGAAAGTTTTGTCAACTTTAAAACTTGGTAGGAGTTTTCTCAACAATCCCCCCATTTTTTTATGGTGACAAAACTTTCATGCAAATTTAAGCATAATATAAATGTTATCCTGCAAAATAATACTTTAGCAACACAAGATAATAGATAGAGATAATAGATAGTAAGCATTAAACGAATAACATTTTTTAAAGTCTGGTCCACACAATAAAATTTGCATAAAAACACACCACGCCAATAAAGCATAGAAAACACAAACTGCAAACACAACCAGCATGTCAAAACTTCAAATATGCAAAAGTCTCCCCCTTTTTGTCAACAGAAAAAAAGGAGAAAAACAAACAAACACAAAGAAAATAGAAAAGAGATTGGGGGTTCCTTAGAACACGAACAAGTCGAAAATCCTCCAAAGCATGCATGGTCTCCTCAATCTTGGTCAAACACTGATGAAAGATAGTCTCAACCTTAGCCAAATTTTGAGTGGCCTATTGATTCATGTTTTGAACTTTGTTATCAAGAGACTATACATTTCCAGACAAAGATTCTAAGGTAGTACCGAGAGTAGCATGCAACTTTTGGATTTCAAACTCCATCCCATATTATTCTGCCTTAATCTTCAGAATGAGTTTCACTGTCCAAGGATAGTTTGACTCTGGTTCGATTTGGAAACTAGCCTCTGCAAGTTGAATTGGAGGGGTATCCAAAATTGAAAGATTATTGACCTGAACATTTGAGGTACCTTGCTCTCCCTGAACATTATCCTCTTCGTCCTGACCTCCAGGAGATTCTTTAGGAAAATGAGATGCATAAATGTCCTTTGCATCTAGAGGAGATCGACCGACACCATCACTTATAGCTAATTCTACAATCTAGTCATGAAAATGAGTTTTCTCACCCATTCCCCCTATCTCAATGGCTTCAGTCTGTAGAAGAACTCTTTCTCCTTTCTACATTCCTTTTCTTCCAGCATCGGTTTGTTGACTAGTTTCCTTGTTCTTCTCTCCAGCATCTCCTTCATTAAGTTTCCTTGTATCATCTCATTCTTTATCAAAATGCTCCTGCTCCTTATTCAGAATTGCATCTCCCTCTCCTTCATCTGAGTCATCCTCCTCACTTTCTTTTTCTCTAGTGTCCTCTCCTTCACTTTCCTCGTTTGGATCTTTCTCACTCTCGTTTTCTTCTTCTTCTTTTTCTTCAAAATCAACTATACCAGCAACAGGGTCTTTCATGGCAATATTTGCCACAATACCAGAAATAGTCTCATCTTCATCATCTACATCTTCTTCATCTTGTAGAAGAAGAATAGATCTTTTCATTTTTGGAATACGCGAGATGACGCTCTTTCCTTTCCGTTTTTTTTTTTTTCAGCTGTAGATCCTTCTTCATAAATTTTAGAGCTCCAAAGATATCCTTTAATCTCATTTTTAAGATCATTTTGAGTCCAATTTGCATTGAAAGGATGGTTATGGAGCAAAAGCTAGAGTGCGGTTGAATCTAAAAGTGTTTGAAAAATCTAGTCACCAAAGCTACATAAGGAAGTTGACATTTCTCCTTTATTACAGTTCCGTACATGTGCAGTAAAATGATATAAGGAAGTAAGAAAGCAACTTCGGTGCAGATAGCCACATCATTTTTGCTTCAAATTTCTAAACATCAGTCTTGGAGGTAGCTTTGGATCTTATGCAATTGGTGACAATCTTGTGGAGCAAAATGTTAGAGGCAGACATCCTGGAATAAGTAAAACTTCCCCTAGGGATTTTGTCCTTTACAAGAAACTAGATGACATCTTCATTTGAGAAATTTTTGAACAAAAATCCACTCCATTCTGTAACACCCTAGGTCTCCAATGTACACATATTGTCCGTTTTGAACACTAAGTCCTCACGTTTTGTTCCTCTCAAGGCAGCCGATACTACCTCAAGAAAATGCGTATGTACAGTTAGAGGGCCCATTGCCTTATAAGCTAGCCCAAGACTTCCTCCCTAGGCGATGTGAGACAAGAGAGGGACTCATTCCTTGCGCACGTCCGGGGACCATGGTGCGGACGCACCGCCATCCCTCCTCCCCGCACACCGCCGCTCAGGTCGTCACACTCTCCTCGCCTGCGTACTGCCAAGGCGATCTTAGTCTGTCCCTTCATACTGCCTCGGGTCTGGGTTGTTTGTAACACCCTGGGTCTCTACTGTACATATATTGTCCGCTTTGGACCTTCGGGCCTCACGGCTTTAAAACGTGTTACACAGGTTAGAGAACCCAAGCCTTGTAAACTAGCCCAGGACTTCCCCTAAGCAATGTGGAACAGAAGACGTGCCCCCTCCCTGCGCACGTCCAGGGACCGAGGCATGGACACACGGCCGTCCCTCCTCCCCGCACATCACCGCCTGGGCCGTCACCCTCTCCCCCCCTTGGGAGCATAGCGCACTCGCTGTGACCCCACACATAGTTAGGAGTCGGCTCTGATACCAGAGTGTGACAGCCCGAGCAGCGGTGCGCAGAGAGGAGGGATGGTGGTGCGTCCGCACCTCGGTCCCCAGACGTGCACAATGAAGAGGTCTCTCTCTTGTCCTACATCGCCTAGGAAAGGAGTCTTGGGCTAGCTTATAAGACAATGGGCCCTCTAACTATACATACGTGTTTTCTTGGGGTAGTATGGGCTGTCCTGAGAGGAACAAAACCATGAGGACTTAGTATCCAAAGCGGACAATATGTGTACAGTGGAGACCCAGGGTATTACACATTCTACTTCCAAAATATCAACCAACAGATCAATATCAACATCAAAAACTTTTTCATTCACAATAAATTGAATATGAGTAGGATCCAAGACTAATAAGTTTGAATAAAAATAAGCAATTCGTTCAGGATAAGCATCAAATGACTCCACACAAAACCTATTTATTTGAAGTTTGGCAAATTTCTCTCACAAGTTTATCTTGATGGAATCTAGAAAATCAAAGTCTACCGTTCGAGAGTTGATGACTCCTCTATTTAGCATCTACGTATAGACCTTCTTATGTTCTTTCGATCGAAACAACTTTCCTTTAGTTTTAGCAATTTCTGCAGCAACACCCATTTTAGGTTGGAAATTCTTGAACATTCCCTCATCATCATCTTCCTTTTCTTCCTTCAGTCTCACCAGTGTTCCAAAATGAGGATTAGTAGGAAAGATGGTAAATTCCTCTTCTACTCTCCCAGACTTTACTAGCCCTAATTTTTCCATGGCTCTCAAGAACAAAGTTTCGTTCCCATACGCATTTTCTTTCAAGAACGAAGTTATAAAATCCATGGGACTTCCTCCTTTTTTCATAAACTCATAATGCTTAAGAAGAACTTTAGGCTTTCTTACCGAAAGAGGAGTCGCATCTTGAGTAGCCTCTTCCTCCACAAATCATCAATTCGTGCTTCTTCGTGATTCAACTCCAATTAGATCAAAGTGTGTCTGAGTATTAGGCACAAATCGAGGCCCACGATTGGCAATGTGAGAGGGCCTCCTCTGAGAAGACATCAAAACAAACTTGGAGGATTTTGACGACATGTTCGCGAGTGATCGAGACAAAGATTTGTAGAGAAAGTGAGAATGAATCAAGAGAAGCAGAAGTTTGAGAGAGATTAGGGTTTGTGAAGATTCTAGTGATCGGGAACAATAAACTAAATACTTATTTAAAGAATACGAGCCAGGGCAAACAAACAGGCACAAAAGGAAAAAAAAAACTCCATTTTAAAAAATTTCAAAAAAGTAACTGCAAATAATTTTTGAAATATTAATTCTGAAAAATCAGTAGCAATATAACAATTTCCAAAAATATAAAAGGCAAGTAGTAATTCGAATAAAATATTCATACTTGTTCAAGAAGGAAAGAAACTTAAATGCTAAAATTTGAAACACAACTCTATGAGTTTATAAGAGCTTTTAGAATGATGTCTCTGCCAAAAAGTTGAACTGATGAATCTGCTTTTATATAGACTTTAACTGAATGCATGGGTAATATTCAACCTTGCACGAATGAACTCGAATGATCCTTTCTTCAGTAGCTTGGTGAAAATGTTTACCAGTTGATTCTTCGAATCAATGAATTGAATATTGATTTCACCATTTTGTACATGGTCTCTTATAAAGTGACAACGCATTTCAATATGATTTACTCTTGAATGGAGAATGGGATTTTTGGTAATGTTGATCGCACTAGTGTTGTCACATCTTATTTTAGTGTATGGTTCTTCTATTCCAAAGTCTTTTAGTTGTTGCCTAATCAAAAGAATTTGTAACAGCAACTTCCAAGAGCCACATACTCTACTTCTGCCGTTGAGAATGTCACAGTGTTCTGCCTCTTAGAGAACCAGGACACTAACATTTGTCCCAAAAGTTGGCATGTACCAGATGTATTTTTCTTGTCAACTTTACAACCAGTTAGATCAACATCTGAGTATCTAAGTAGGGTAAAGTCTCCTCTTTTTGGATACCGCATACCTAATTTTGGATTTATTGCAATATACTTAGTAATACATTTGATAGCATTGAGATGTGATTCTCTAGGATCAGCTTGGAATCTAGCACATATGCACACACTGAATAAAATATCTAGTCTAGAAGTAATAAGATAGAGAAGAAAACCGATCATGCTTATGTATGTCTTTTGGTTTACTTTATTTCCATCTTCATCCCTGTCGAGATTGGAAGAACTGGACATAAGAGCCTTAGTCTTCTTACAGTTTTCCATCCCAAACTTCTTAATAACATCTCTAGCATATTTCTCTTGATAGATGAAGGTTGCTTCCTTTGATTGTCTGACTTATAAACCTAGAAAAAATGTTAAGTCACCCATAATGATCATTTCGAATTTTTCCTTCATAGACTTTGAAAATTTCTTACACGGACTTTCATTAGAAGAGCCAAAAATGATATCATCTACATTTAAAAAAGTAGAAAGTTTTTTTCTTCCCTTTTGATAAACAGAGTTAGGTCAACCATTCATTTCTTGAAACTATTATTTACCAAAAACTTACTCAGCCTTTCTTATCAAGCTCGAGGTGCTTGTTTCAAACTGTACAAGACTTTCTTCAGTTTGTAGACAAAGTCTGGTTTTCTGGGATCTTCAAATCCTAGTGATTATTTCACATAGACTTCTTCTTAGATGAAATCATTTAGAAATGCATTTTGACATCCATTTGAAATAATCTAAAATTATGGAAACATGCATATACAAGTAACAATCTTATAACTTCTAATTTGGCTACAGGTGCATATGACTCATCATAGTCTATTCATTCCCCTTGCGTATAACCTTTTGCAACAAGTCTTGCTTTGCTTCTGGTCACTTTACACTTTTATTTATCTTGTTCTTGAACATCCACTTAGTTCCAATTATAGATTTTCCTTTTGGTTTTGGAACTAACTCCCAGACATCATTGATTTTGAATTGTCTGAATTCTTCTTACATTACTTCTATCCAACTTTCATCAATTAAAGTTTCTTCTACTCCCTTTGGTTCTATCTCAAAAATAAGAGCTAGAACACTTGAGTCTCCCCTTACTTTGGATCTGGTACGAATACATTTTTCTATATTGCCTATAATGAGATCTTTAGGATGGTTTGATTTGTGCTTCAAGTTATTGTTGAATTTGTCATTATCTACAAGAGTTTGCTGAACCTTTGTTTCCTTTGAATCTTCTGACTTTTCTTCAACTTGACTTTGTTTACCATAAGGCAGAGTTTGCTCAAGGGATTCAGACTTCATTAAGTATGAAACTAGCTCAGACTCTTCAAGTTAAGTTTGGTCTTATTGGTTCTAGACAGTTTTTTGAAATTTGACATTTATTGATTCTTCGACAATTTGTGTATTCTTATTAAATACCCTGTAAGCTTTGCTTGAAGTAGAATAATCAATAAATATCCCTGCATTCGATTTTTCTTCAAACTTACCCGGCCGATCATTTCCATTTTTCAAAATAAACCACTTGCAACCAAACACATAATAATAAGAAATATTTGGTTTTTTCCCTTTGTAAACTTCATAGGGGATTTTCTTTAAGATGGGCCTTAGAAAAATTCTGTTAATAATATAACAAGCAATGGAAATTACTTTCGCCCAAAAGCAAGAAAAGACTCTATTTTCAATTAATAGAGTTTTGGCTATCTCTTGCAAAAACCGATTTTTCCTTTCTACAACTCCATTTTGTTCTGGAGTGTAAGGAAATGAAAAAACATGTTGAAAACCATTTTCATCACAATTGTTTACAAAGTCTTGATTTTCAAATTCTCCCCCATGATCAATCTTGATACTCGAAATGGCAAAACCTTTTTCATTTTGAAATTTTTTAGCAAACTTTGAAAAATATGAGAATGTTTATGCTTTATTTGCCAAAAAAAAAAAACCCAAGTAAATCTTGAGTAGTCGTCTACAAATACCAAACAGTATTTCTTACCAACAATACTTTGAGTTCTAGTTTATCCGAAAAGATCCATGTGAAGAAGCTGCAAGATGTGATTAGTGGAGACATGATTTATAGATTTAAATGAGCTTCTGACCTGTTTTCCCAAGATGCATGGAGTATACAATTCAGACTTCTAGTACATCATTTTGGAGAGACCGCGGACCAGAAATTTGCTTCATCTTGAATTGAGATAAGACATTGAAAACTCTCGAGACTTATGTCCAAAAGATAAATGTTGTCATGCCTTCAACCAGCGAAGGTTTGAGAGAAATCTTGACTAACTCTAGAACAAATATTTTCTTGAAAGTTGATTCTGAACCCTGTATAACATAGTTGACTTATGCTTAGAAGATTGTAGTTCAAGTCTTTCACTAGAGAAATATTATTGATGATCAAACTGTCAATCCCCACTATTCCATGTTCAATATTTTTTTCTTTGCTGTCCCACTAAAAGAAACATTTCTTCCTCTTTGTCTTTCTAATTTTATGAAACCTCTTGAATCTCCAGTCATTTTCCTAGAACAACAACTATCCAAGTACCATTTACTTTTCCTCTTAATAGTAACCTACAATCAAAAAGAGATCTTAAACTTTTTTTTGTACCCAAATTTTCTTGGGTCCTCAGGAGTTAGTTATAATAAAAAAAAAAATTGCAAAATCCTTCTTAACAGATCTCTAAACTTTAGGATATTCATTTTCAAAATATTCTGAGCCATTACATTTAGAACATTTAAGAGCACTCCAACTAACAGGTTTTATAAGAACTCTTTGAAAGTAATTTTTGTAAGCAAATTTAGAAGATCTGTGTCTAAGTCTCTCCTTATTTTTTGGAAAATCAATCAAAAGAACACTTTCTTTATTCAGACACAAACCAGATTTGTTATAATAAGGTATTTGAGTTGGAAGAATTTGTTCTAAAATTTTTCAACCTTTGGAGAACTTTATTGAAATATATGAAATTTCCTTTTTCAAATTTTCATTTTCTTTTGAAAGAGAATCAGAACTTACCTTTAAATCATCAAAATTATTTTTCAAACTCTCAAACTTTTCTTTCCAAGGATTATCTTGTTGTCTGAGTTTTGAATTTTCATTCTTTAATTCGAAGATCCTCTTAGGAGAAGATTTGAGGTTTAAGCTAAGCTTATTTATATACTTAGAAACTTTAATAGGAATTTCTAAATAACTTACCTCGATTTCCTTGTTGGATTCTGAGTCTGTGTCTGAATCAGATTCTGATTCTAAGTCTGATTCATAATGAGTCATCAGACAGATATTCGCAAACTCCTCTTCACTTTCCTCGCATTCTATGTCACTCTAAATTTCTACTTTTAGAGTTTTTTTGTATTTTTCTTACTTACTTTTTTTTCTTTTTCAGCAAGGGACAATTAGGCTTGGTGTGTCCTTTCTTCTTACACTCAAAACATATCTTATCCTTACTAGATTCAACATCTTTCATTGATCATTTCTGGAAATTTTGCTTGTTTTGTTTTTTCCATTTCAATCTTCTTCATTTCCTATTCAGAGTTCTGAATTTCTTTATCATGAGGGCAAGCTCCTCATCGTCCATGTGATCTCGTCTATGTCTATATCATCAGAATCAGCATTAGACTTAAATGCAATTGACTTCTTATCTTTTGGATTCTTTTCGTCATTGCTCCGTTCCACTCCGCATAATTGAAGTGTGCCTATTAGCTTATCAATAGAGAGGGGCATAATTCTTTGTGTCTCCTGGATTGATGTTTTCACATGGTTCTAGTCCTTTGAAAGTCCTCGCAGAAGTTTGTTGACCTTCATTGGAGCAAAAATTGGTTGTCCTTTATATGCCAACCCATTTACAATTTTTGTAAATCGACTGAGCATATCTTCAATAGACTCTCCATGCTTCATCTTGAAGGATTCATATTGACCAAGCAAGATATTTATTTTTATCTCTTTTACACGATATGTTTCTTCGGAGGTGACATGAAGTCTATCTTTAACTCCTTTAGCTGTTTCACATAAAGAAATTCGGTTGTATTCAGCAGGAGACAAAGCACAATATAAAGTATAGATAGCATTTGTATCAAAAGCTTGTCTCTTGGTAATTTATGCTTGATTGATTTCCTCGGCATTATTGTCCAAGACTTATTTTCCCTTATCAGATGCAAAAGTTGCTTTTGGATTAATTTCTTTTTCCACGATATCCCATTCCAGAGGATCTCTGAATCTCAAGAATGCCTTCATTTTATTTTTCCACACACTATATTCTTTTCCATCAAAATAAAGTGGTCTAGTGTTGCTCTACCCTTTCATGAGTCCTGGTGCTAAACAACCAGCTATAGAAGAACTTTAACTCAAAAAAAAAAAAAAAAAAAAAAAGATGAGCACAGGGCTTTGATACCAATTGATAACGCTAGTACAAACATAAAGATGGGGTAAATAGGTGTTTAAAAGAAATTTTGATAAATAAAATAAATTTTGAACAAAGTCTGAGTATTGAACAAAGTATGATAAATAAGTCACCGGACTTATGATGAATGTTCGAATCGATAAGAAATGGAACTAATTTTTGCGATATCTAAAGGAATGCAATAGATTTAAATAAAAAGAGTTAAAATAGGAGAATATTGCACACGAAATTTATAGCGGTTCGATTTAGATCAAGTCTACATCCACTCTCCCATACTGACAGCCTTCTAGCTGAAATTCATTATAACATCAACAGAAAAGTACAATTTTTTAGTGCAAACACTTAGTAGAAGATCCATTCTCACTCACTAAGTCGTTATTTTTGTAATTTTCTCTCTTGAATACAATTTATAAGGACTGTCGTTGAAAAGAAAATAGTTGGAAAGATTTCAAACTTTGAAATTTCAATTTTCTCGTCTCCACTTCAAATAAACTAAATGACCTCCTTAAATACTCCTCCACGCCTCACTAGCCGTAGGCATTTTTCAAATGAATTTCTTCCAAGCAATCCGTTGGACAGAATCGACTAAGGGGATCTTATATCTGTTTAAAAATTGAGATGAAAATCCGTTAGTTATGATCACCTATACAGTCAAAAGCTAGGTTTCCATAAGTAGATGCTTCCCAAAAAGGAACTTGACTTCAAGATTGATGAATCAATTTGTGATTAATTTCATCAACGTATTTATAGAAGGTAAGTGGGATTCTTCGCCAGAGAGTTAGATGTTGTAGAATAAATTCATAATGCGTCCATTCTGAATCCTAGTCGGAAGATCAATAAATCTGAGTCTTATTTCATCTTCATTCTGAACACGGTTTCAATCTAGATTGCGTCAAAGTGGGAAATACTTTTGGAATGAATAGATGTTGGTAAGAGTTGCAATATAACTCCAGAAGTATTATGTTCTTCAAAATGAAAATAAGAACTAGAAAGTTTTGTAAATTTCAAAACTTGGTATGAGTTTTCTCATCAAATAGTATCATCCATCAATAATTGAGTTGTCAATGCGACAAGTTCTATCAAGCACAACGATTTCGACAATCACGAAAGCTTCGATGTCAAAGAGAGACGACTCCAACATAGACCTCTCATTTGGTAGTGGATCGGCAAAGGTCGCCTTCTGGTCATTGACGACAGTGGCAAATAAAGCAACAATAATGTAGTTGGTAAGGAGAGGTGGAAATATATTTGAGTAAACGCAAGGTGAGTCTACCCTCGCGCAAACAAAGTCAAGGCAAATTTTTTGCGTTCAATTTAACGATAGATGTTTACAAGTTTTACATCAGATCATTAATGGGAAAATTGTTAAAAAAGTCCTAAACATTTTGCATTTGTGCAAATTTAGTCCTAAATCTTTTTTTGGTGCCAATTCAGTCATTTCCAGCCAATTTTGACCGGATTTTGCTGACTGAATGCCGACCGGCTAACGTGGCCTGATCAGTGCTGATGTGGACAACTTTTAATAATATTTTAATATTTTTGAATTTATTTTTCTTTTTTCTTTTTTTTCTTTTCTTCTTTTTTTTCTTTTTCTTTTTTCCTTCTCCTCCTTCTTCCTCCAGCCGGTTGCTGGACCTCGGCAACCTTGCACTAGGCGGCAAGGCTCACCCACCCAGCACGAGGCTGCCCTCGAGGCCTGGGCAGTGAGGGCGAGCCTCGCCAACCCGACGAGGCCGTCCTCGCGACTTGAGCGGCCTCGAGCTGGCCTCGCGCCGAGCTAGTGAGGCTCGATCCTCACCAGATCCAACGAGGGCGAGTCTCGCCACCCAAGCCTCGAGGGCAACCTCGCGCCGAGCTAGCAAGGCTTTAGCAAGGTCAAGCCTCGCCGGCCATGGGCAAGGCTCACCCTCACCAGCCATGGGCGAGGCTCGCCCCTCGCCAAATCTAGCAAGGGTGAGCCTCGCGGCCACCGGCAAGGTGGCCGACGAGGTTGACCTCGACCTCGCCGGCCGTCGCCTCGGCCGGTTGCCGAGGTCCAGGCGATCGGCTGGAGGAAGAAGGAGGAGAAGGAAAAAGGAAAAAGAATAAAATTTTAAAAATATTAAAATATTATTAAAAGTTGTCCACGTCAACGCCAATCAGGTCACGTTAGCCGGCCGACGTTCAGTTAACAAAATCAGGCCAAAATTGGTCGAAATGACTGAATTGGCACAACGTAAAAATGTTTAAGACTTAATTGGCACAAAAAAAGGTTTATGACTTTTTAACACTTTTTCCTGATAAAAGGCATTGCATATGCTTGAATCACAGACATAACATCTAATCTAATAAATCTTCAAGCTTTTCATATAATAGATGTATCTATTTTTTGAAAAGCAAAACTTAAAGCATTTAAACCATTTTAAATTGATATCATCATATAGCATTCGATCTTTTTTTTTTTTTATCTTGATTCGCAAGATCAATCTTCTCGAAGTGCATTCTTCTTTGTCTCTTCTTTTTAGGTTTTAACATACATAAATATTAATAATGGCAAATGCAAAAATTTATATTCAAATTGCCAAACGGAAAATTGTGTTTGGTTTTATGAAATGTGTTCACACTAAGTAACTCCTAAGAGAAAAAAAAAAAAAAAAGGACAAATTGCATGACAATTTGATTTATACTAGTCAAGTAACCATTTCCTTCTTGGAAACAATATCAATACAATACTCCATTTGTTTTCCTAACCGCATATCAAATTAAATACATAAAATGATTAAATCATTGTTATTTATCTATCTTATTTGATCGGCTACGTTATTTTATTGATAAATAATTCATATTGCAAGTTTTCTTCCTTGCTTGACCCGGCAATAAGCCCAGTTAAGGATGAATACAAAACCTCATGGAGTCCTTTCAAGACAACAGGCAACAAATCCGTATGATCATTTACACATCATCTTTCGATGATTTTAATTGAAAGAATCAACCTAATCCCAGAACATCGTACTACAAAAACCCCAGAAGAGAAAAAGCAATTTGTTGTTAAATGGAGCGTCCTGGTGACATCTACAGAGTTTCCTACCATCAAACTGGACATTCATTGTTCAGGGATCTCATCCCGTTTCAGAATTCAAGGGAAAAGTATTTAAAAAGTCCTAAACCTTTTTTTTATGACAAAGGCAACGCCGTACACCGGCAGCGTAAACCTAAAGCGACCCGCAGGGACCCACCTCCTATGTGATGCATGTAAGTTGCGCAAATGACGAGGTGGGGAGTTGAACTCTGGCCTTGCGGGTGGCCAGCATGCAACTCCACCATCTCTACCACCAACGGGGAAGGTCCTAAACATTTTTTTGGTGCCAATTAAATCCTAAACATTTTTACGTTGTACCAATTCAGTCATTTCTGGCTAATTTTGGCTGGATTTTGCTAACTGGACGTCGGCTAGCTAATGTGGCCTGATCGACGCTGACATAGACAATTTTTAATAATATTTTAATATTTTTGAATTTTCTTTATTTTCTTTTTTTCTTTTCTTTTTTTTCCTTCTCCTCCTTCTTCCTCAAGCCGATTGTCGGACCTCGGGGACCGGCTAGAGGCAACCTTGACCTCGCCGGCCACCTCACCAATGGCCGCGAGGGTGGCCTCACCCATGGCCGGCGAGGCCGAGCCCTACCAACCCATGGCGAGGCTAGCTCGAGGCTGCCCGGGCCACGAGGGTGGCCTCGCGCTAGGCTGGCAAGGCTCGCCCTCACCGCCCGGGCCTTGAGGGCAGCCTCGCGATGGCCGAGCGAGGCTTGCCCTCCCGGATCCGGCAAGGTCAAGCCTCGCCGCCTAGTGTGAGGCCACCCTCACGGCCACCGGCGAGGTGGCCGATGAGGTCGAGGCCACCTTGTCTCGCCAGGCCGTCGCATCCGGGCTGGTCACCGAGGTCCGACGACCGGCTGGAGAAAGAAGGAGGAAAAGGAAAAAATAAAAATAAAAATTCAAAAATATTAAAATATTATTAAAAGTTGTTTACGTTAGTGCCAATCAGACCACATCAGCCAGCCGACATCTAGTTAGCAAAATCCGGCCAAAATTGATCGGAAATGACTGAATTGGCACAACGTAAAAAGGTTTAGAACTTAATTGGCATCCAAAAAAAAGTTTATGACTAAATTGACACAAATACAAAAGGTTTGGGACTTTTCTAACACTTTTACTGATCACTGACAACACACAAAATCCACCGGTCAACACTGACAACCTTGGATCTAAAGGTTGACAAAGGCGTCGGTAACTCTCCCATGCGTAAAGTCACAGGATGGTAGATGGGCCCAGCAGATCGACATCCGGATTAGATGTCGAGATGTGTTGGGAATGATATTTGCGGTTACAGTTCGAGACCACGAAAGTCTTAAGGCCTGTAGAATTGGCATAAGAAAGTCCTTCCAGCACCAAGAAAAAGTATTATTCAACCATAACACTATTATATTCTATCGTCATCATTCCTTTTCTTGGTAAGCGACAATGCCATTTCCGACATATTATCATTGCTGTGATAAGTTGATCTTGTTGAGCAAAACAATTTGATCTACATTCATGCCGTTAAGGAAACAACGTTTTCTAGAACGTCTTTCCCTCAATTGCACCAAGAAGAAAGAAATTATGGAGTTCCTTCCACTTGTAGGGTTAAAATGTATTTTTCACACTTCATTCTTGTTATTCATGTACGACGTCAACTACATAGATATATTGGGAAAATTATTAGAAAAGTTCTAAATCTAATATATTTATTTTAGTCCAGTAATAAATCTTTCAATTTAGGCCTAAACCCTTAAATAATTTTACCAATTTAGTTTGAACCTTTCAATTATGCCTATTCAATCATAAACTCAATTATCATTTAAGCTCTTACTTGTTGGGCACTAAGAGTCAAGGGGACCAAACCGTTGTCGGAAATAGTAAATTTATCTAGCTTTGTGGACATTGGTTTACGATTACAAGAATATTTTCTTCTTTTTTGTCTAATCCCTATCTTATATCTATTTTATATGTCACTAAGTGTGAATGCCCTATGTGTTATGCGAAGGTTGTAAGACCTTGCTCCCTCACTCATGCATCTCCCCACCTCTTATTTCCTAGATGAGGAGGGTGGCCACTTAGGCAAATATCCAATAGTTGATTACATATATATGTAGCTTTATACAAATTGTTGTGAATCTCTAGTATCTTCAGGAGCTACATAAACAAGATCGTAAAACCTCGGGATTTCTTGGCCAGGGACAATGCCAATAATCATGATTCAAATTGAACATTTCATTGCGGACCTAGAGCCCTTATTATTAGTAATCTACACATCTTTCACAGCCCTTTCAAATGAGAGAGTTTTAGTTAAATCGAACTATGGATCTAGTCTTAGAGGATCTAGGTCACGTTTGATTGGTTGGAATGAAATTTGAATTATGTCTATTCATCTAGAATAGCTACGGGAATAGGATTCTGTTAAACCACACATCAGATAGGGAGAATATGATTGGGAGACATAAGGACGTTACTTCTTGAAGTGGGATAGTTTATACGAATTTGTAATTTCTATATCAAATGAGAGAGGTCTAATTCAATGGTTTATAAGTGATATCTATCTCAAATAGATGTCACTTTGTGTGGTTAGTCGAAGTATTCTTTTACGGTAGTTACAATCCACAAGGACCAAACCCCTAAAAAAACCTCACATTTGACATATGTTCTATACAAATTTAGATCTGAGCAAATCTCAACAGCGCCATCTATCGATAATTGAGTGGTCAACTGCGACAAGTTCCGTCAACCACAACGAGTTGGAGAGTCACGAAAGCTTCGCTGCTCGAAGAGAGATAACTCCAAGATAGACCTCTCATTGGATAGTGGAGCGGCAAATGTCGCCTTTGAGTCGTTGATGACGGTGGCAAACACGCGGCAGTGATGCCGTTGGTAGGGAGGGATGGAAATATACTTGAGTAAACGCAAGGTGAATCTACCCTCACGTGAGGAAAATCAAGGCAATTTTGTTGTGCTCCAATTTAACGATCGATCGATGCCGACAAGTTTTCGATCAGGTTATTGACAAGACACGAGATCCAACGATTGGCATTGACAAGCTTGGATCTGAAGGCTCACAAAGGTGTCAGTAACTTTCCCATGCGTAAAGTCAAGGTAGGGTGGCCAAGCCCAGCGAATCAACATCCGGATTAGATGTCGAGATGTGTTGTGAGTAATATTTGTTTTTACAGTTTGAGACTAGAAAAGCCTTAAGCCTTCTAGAATTGGCAAATTGGCACAAGAAAATCCTTCCAGCCCCGAGAAAAACTAATTCAACCATAACACTATTATATTCCTTCATCATCATCCCTTTTCTTGGCAAGCGACTATGTCATTCCTAACATATTATCATGCTATGATAAATTCATGAACCATTTGTGTCATAAACCTTTTTTGTCATTCATGTATGACGCGGACTACGTGGTTACACCGGGAAAATTATCAAAAAAGTCCTAAATTTATTGCACTTGTATCAATTTAGTTATAAATCTTTTAATTATGTCAATTTTGACAATTTATCAATTTAGTTATTCAAGATTTGGCCAAAAATCGCCAACATGTGATCTAATTAGTGCCAGCCATTCTAAGCAGCTTAACTAGTGTGTTAACGTTGACAATTTTTAAACTTCTTTATTTTTTTTAATTTTTTCCTTTTTCTTATTTTCCTTTTTTTTCTGACCTTGGGCCAGCAAGAGCTAGTAAGCCTCACCCGATTTGGGCAAGAGTGTCACGGCCCTTGCCCGTTGGTTAGTCAGGGTCAAGGCCCTCGCTTGTTGCCAGCAACCTCATTGGCCTAGAGTTTGAAAAAAATAATAATAAGAAATTCATAAAAAAAATTAAAAAAAAATAGTTACAAATTATTGTCGTCATCACCACCCATGTGATGTAGTAAGACCAATGCTGATTAGACCACCACATCGGCAATTTCCAATTAAAACCGGCTCAATGGACTAAGTTAACAAATGGTCAAAAGGTTTATAACTGAATTGGCAAATTGTCAAAAGATCAAAGACTAAATTGACTAAATTGAAAGGTTTATAACTAAATTATCACCGGTGCAATAGGCTTAATATTTTTTTGGTAATTTTCCCTAGATATATTAGACATAATGATCCGTCTATATAAGATTTCTTTATTCGTCTCTAGAACATTATAAAGCGGACACCTTATTCACCGCGCTTACTCCCGTCCCTAATACTATTCTGCTTAGAGGCGAATTTGCGACGAATTTGCACTTGTGTCTGATTCTACTTCAGAGCTTCTCCCACGTGATTCCTGTTTGTGGATTTCATTCCAGAATTATCACGCGTCTAAAGCAAAGAACTCGTGGTTGATCGATCCCTCGAAGGAAACATACAGAGAACTCGTGGTTGCATCTCTGCGATTTTCTCTTTGTTTTCAGCACTCACCTTTCCTTTTCAAGATGTGATATACTTCAGATTAACAAGCAAGAAGAGCCTAAACCGTTCGGCTAATCGCTGAAATGACTCGCTGGCGTCGCTGCAAGACCGAGGCAGAAGCACAAGAACGATGCATACATCGGCTGTGCAAAAGCGAGAAAAGGAATCCGCTGATATAATAGTGAATAGGGTACGAAGAAAGAAAAACGAAAATTCATTCGATAATCAGAGTACAGTGAAGATCCATCCTCCGCTTATTTAGCAAGAGCATATGAACATAGAGGAGGTCCAGGCGACTACGACAAGCCCCTGGAACCAGGAACATCAATCCACTGAAGCTGCAGCTCGACTTCGCCTCGCTCCACGTTGCGGAGCCGGAGGACCATATCCTGGACCACTTTGCTGTCGCTCCACACGATACAGCTCTCCTCAGCCAAGCAGTTCTCCCGGCTGGGCGGCACTCTGGCGATCACGGTCCCGTTTGGGACTCCGTCCGTTGGCGCTCTCAGGGCTTCCAAGAACGGCCCGATGTGGAACTCTGCATCCCCCATCTTGTCGTCTAGGCTGAACGTGTCTTTGTCGTACACCAACACTTTCACGGGGAGGCCTGGGTCGGTGATCGAGAGAGTTAGATCGTCATTCCACTCCGGGTTCGTGTTCTGCTTGATTACCCTACTCTTCAGTTTCTGTGAGACACATCGAAACTTTGAATCAGACGAGCCAAAAGCAAAACCGAATCCTACTATATGTTTTCAGATAATCCGGATCAGCGCAAAGCCCTGGAGCCTATTTTGGTCCCCGGTGTTGATTCAATTGACCAAAACTAAACGATACTCGCAGAACCAGAAAGTATATAAAATCAACCCAAAGGGCAGGGTATGCTATACATGCCATGTCCCGAGATGCTCAAGTCTTGATCGGAGTAAAAAAAAAACCACGAAACAAGGAGACGGCTGCTCCAAGAAACGCACCATGGACCAAAACAAGAAGCAGGACATGGCGGGACAAGCTCACCTGTTTGCCCATTCTGATGACGACGTAAGGATCGCTGCTCCGGACATCTCGGATCGCAAGGTTCACCCCTCTGTGGACATGGATTCTCAAGAGCCCCAGGAAATGCTCCATTCACGAAACTTGATGCAGTCTTAGGGAACTGATCACCGGAACTGATCGAGAGAGGGAGATCGAAATCGAATGGTTTGGGGGCGAAGCTGATGGTGGGTCAGGCTCACTCTTCTGGTCCTGAGAAAGCAACTGATGTTTATGAAGAAGCCGGAAAGTCAAATTTATACGCAGAGGCTCTTAGGCGGCCCTAAATTAAAGTATGCATCGTTCTTTGACTTTGAAGTCTGTAGCCCCCCCGTGACCAGGTTTAATAACGATCACGCCTTCTTCTTTTCGTCGGGGACCGCTTCTACGAATTAATGAGGACATGCACAACTGGGCTGGCTTTTCGATTCCTTCGTTGGTTAGGTGTTTTCGTCGCCATTTCTGACGAGAAAGTCGCAAAGATAAGAGAGAGAGAGAGAGAGAGAGAGAGAGACTCACTGGAAATGAGACTGAATCACGAGGAGCAATTCTGCCTTGGGGAGGCTTTACTTGCCGTTGACCTTGACCGCAATTCTTAGGTTTGATATGACTCATCGGGTGGGATGATCGTTATGCTTTTTACATGTATGTAGCTGACACACTTTTGCCAGACATGGGAGAAACAACTCAGCTGTTATGACACAGTCATGCGTTCGAGAAGGCGAATCATTTGCGGTTTCCATTCTCCTTTTCCTCCAAACAAGGCAAATTGACATTTGGTAAGGAAATTACATTTTCAATTTTTTTTTCTTTTTTATAACTTGATCCGCTTAAAGACACTAGTGGTTCAAGGATTTGTTAGCATAACAACCTTTGTGCTACTATAAAAATAACAATTTATTATAAGTTATAAATTTTTGAAATAATAAGACCATAAATTATTGAAAAAGTGGACTCTATAACAATTTATTTGTGGTCTAGAATAAAATATTTTTTTATAATAAATTAAAAACCGTCACCTAACTTTTTCTCGATCAAGAACTGTATGTGTCAGTGCCCTAAATCCCCCCCTTCCCTCCTTTTCTTCTTTCATTAGTGCCTTAAACCCTTCTTGTCAGTATATCAAATTAAAGTGAGAAGTTTATGGCTCAACCTCTAGTCAAATCAATGTTGGATCGAAACTACAAGACCGAGATTTGTTGGACACATGTTAGGAGACATCATGGAGGAGCTAGGGTGCCGGGCTGCCGGTCAATTGACCTGATAGCTAATTTGCTACTAGGGCATTGGCCAAACAGTTGTCACAGCAATGCATTAATCGGAAGTGTGAGAATTAACTGCTATGCCGTGCTATATGGAAGTTGTTGGGGAGAAAATTTGTGAACTAGATTCATAAGTAAACACATCATCTGAGCACCTTTTCTTGGGCGGCTTTGATTATAAATTGCAGAGTACTCATTGGAGAATGCAAATTGTGAGCCTGCCCCGCGCTAATACAGCCACCGCTCAGGCCTCCCGGAGCTAAATTTAACTTCGCAACAACGGCGTGGAAGGGTAAAGCAAGCAATCGACATAGTTGTACCATAGCAATCATCATGATTATGCCGTGTCAAACTTTGATCTAATCCGAACAAGTCATTACTTTTTTTAAGACTTTTTATGATGCGATAGCATGAGAGAATTCGACATTTCCGACATGTGCGACATCGGCTGTACCGCAGAGCAAAAACAAAATATTAAAAAAAGATTCCTATTATTTTGGACCTGTGCATGAAAATTAGAAATCGAGCAATATGGAAACAAATGGAAATAAGTTGTTAATTCCTCACGGGCATTAGCTTGTTCAGTTTTCTAGCTGGCACTCGAAATGCGCGATTTTCCTGGGCGGCCTCCGAGGTCAAGTAAATATCTAGACGGCGGACACAGTCATCAAGAACATAAAAAGTGAAAATTTCCGCTATCCAATCAAAGTGATCCACGTGGAATTGTCACGACATAATTTGGGCTCCTACGATGGATAATCACTGTTGGTGATTAACTCGACAATCGAAAGTGGCAGAAATTGCATTTTGGTGGATGTCAGATCTCAGAAAAGAGAATGATCACAAGTCAAATTGATGGTGACATCGATCCACTTTTTCTCATCACTGCCAAGATCCAATTTAGGTCAGCTTGCTTTCCTTATTCTGATATTTATAAATTTTGGCTTGATTCCCCAAAAAATCTCTAATTTTAGATCCAATACTAATTTGATCCTAAATTTTTCTTTATCATAATAAAAATCACAAATTTTCAGTATAATCTTGAATCTATCTCACATCAAAAAATTACCGCTAATTTCTTTAAAATTAAGGAAAAGACTACCAAAAACCCCAAAACTTTGTCTAAAGTAATAAATTTACCCCAAACTTTTTTTGTAATACAAAAAACTCCAAATTTTACAAATTATGACACATTTACCCCCATCAATGGTATTTTCATCTTATTATTTCTATTTTTTTCTTTTTCTTTTTATTTTTTATTTTTTTCTTCTTCTCTCTGCCAGCCCCGACGGAGGGAAGTCGGCGCCGACGAGGGCTACCCTCGCCAACGTCAGGCGAGGACTACCCTTGTCGGCATCTAGCGAGGGTCGCCCTCGCTTGGGCCGATCACCGAGTCTAGCAAGGACACCCCTCGCCGGCGTCTGCAAAGGCCACCCTCGCCGGATGCGGCGAGGGTCTAGCGAGGGGGTACCCTCACCCGCATCGGGCAAGGGCCTCCCTCGCCGGACCCTCGCCGGATCTAGCGAGGGAGGCCCTCGATTGACGCCGACAAGGGTCGAGACGCCGACAAGGGTCGAGACGCCGACGAGGGCCGACCTCGCTCGACGATAGCGAGGGCTGCCCTCGCCGAACGCAAGCTTCCCTCCGCTGGAGCCAACAGAGGAAGAAAGAAGAAAAAAAGTTTTTAAAAGTAAAAAGACCAAAACACCCCTATAATTTAGGGTAAATGTATCACACAAATAAAAGTTCAGGGTTTTTTGTGTCACAAATGAAAGTTCAGGGTAAATGTGTCATGGTTAGCAAACTTCGGGATTTTTCATATCACAGAAAAAAGTTTTGGGTTTTTTGTGGTTTTTTCCCTTAAAATTATCAATATTATAACCAAATATAAGGTCATTATCATATCATGTGTCTTCATCAACATTTTCACATTTGTATAAAACAACAACAGTCTCCTGATTGTAATAATTTTGAAGAAAAGATTTAATGATTTTGGACATGGGGCAAACATGAGACTATAGTAAAAAGTTGTGATTTTTTTATTAGACATTAAAAAGTTTAAGATAGAATTGAGATTGAACATAAAATTAAAGGATTTTTTAGAGAATTAAACCTATAAATTTCTAGGTAAATCATACGCATTAGTATTGCCTACCATATCATTTTTTTGAGTTTTTGGTAATTGAACCGATCATGTATCAGTTTGATTGAAATTGTTAAGCCCGAACGAGAGGCCGCAAGGACACGCACATAGATCCTCTGTCAATTGCTCTTTCCTTAGAGATGCAAAAGTTGTGTAATTGAATGAGTTCAATTTGTAGTTGGCCAAATAAATACAACAAAAGCTTTGGGATTGGTGCAGTTGGTTCTAGTTACAAAGGATTCCACACTCAGGAATTGAAGGTCACCCATATCAAATGCTATCTATTGCATACAACCCGCTTTGGGTCTCGTTCACTTGCAAAGGTCAAATACTTGGAATTAACCGATTTGTGGAGCTTGCATGGTATTCCATAAATCTTCAAGTCATGTCCCTGGATTGTGAAATGAAAAAACTAAGGTTTCAATTTGTTTGGGCTGTCTTTTTCTTCTTTTTTCCTTTCCTTTTTTTCAACGATATTTAGGTGGATGAGGACAACGAGGTGAAAAGAACAACGAAAGTGAAGAAAGAAAATGTGAAGAGGAGAAGTTGGGTTTTGTTTAGAATGAGTGGAAAATGAACATAAAAAAGGAATCTGGATTTGAATACATTATTTTGTTTAGAAAGAAAGGGAGAATTAGAAGGAAAGAAAAATATTTCAAGTGACATAATTCCGGTAATTATGCTAAATTTTAGGGTTGTAATTTGGGTAAGAGACAAGGCCAAACTTGTCTTTCACCAACATGCATCCTCTTCCTCTCTCCAATGTGGGGCATATCATAATTGAATCGGTCCAGGAGAAATCAAATCATCACCATCTCTTCGCGTCAACTCTCTTGGAGGACAGATTTTTTTTTCCTAAATCAATCTAAGTATCGAATTATTACAACATGAGAAAGTTAAGGCAAGTGGATGGAAACAGAAAAGAGGAGGCAAGTGGATGGAAACAGAAAAGAGGAAAGGCCATACATTCTGGAAGCCGCCCCCTCCAAGTGGGAGCTCAAAAGAAGTCCTTTTTCCCTTTCGCACCCGTCGAGTTATTTATTATGCATGTTCTCTTCCCCCACATTTCTTCTTCTTCAGTCAACTTGGGGCTGCTTGACCATGGTTTACTCTGCCTTAGCCCCCACAAATGCAGTGGCTGCTATTATACCAGCTGTTGCCATTTGACTAGGAACTATTCAAAGACCAGATACTACTTGTGGTTTGACGGGGGATCCATGGAAGCTTTTCTCTCTTTCCAGTCTTGCTGAACGCAATTATCGCTATGTCTTGTCGTTTTCTCATTGTATTTGGATTCCGCAGTTATCGGGTAATGCTATATGTGATTATTGCCATGCAATTGTGATTGAAATATGAAATTTGCCATGTCCTTGTCATGCCGTTTTCTCAGTAGGTGTGGATCTTGATTTTGCCATATTATTGCTCGGTCATTTCATTTTCTCAAATCATGATTTAATCTAAATTGACATGAACTTTTACAGATGAATGTTATCACACCACTACACATTAAAGAATAGTTCAGTTGATCAATAACAACGTAGAATAAATGGTCTGGCGATATTTTGTGATCCTAAAACAACACATAATGCATGCATAGGAAATTAAATGATAAATGATTTAGGGAATTATATGATAAGATCTCTAGGTTTCACTTGACCAGCTCGTCCACATGTGCGCTTAGATAATTGACTTTCCTACTTTTGCTTGAGCCCTTATGCGTCCAGTCAACCTAGTCTTTCTCGAGCTAATTGGTTACGACTTTAGTCTAGTATTTTGACATACTATAAGAACTCCAACTCAGCCGCCCCAAGATCTTGCCGGAAACGACTGAAATTCGACTCCAAATTTACTGTTCGGAACTCTTTCTAGAATGTGCGCCGGACTTGAAAATTCAATTTCAGGCAAACCAGAAGGTCAAACCAAAATCCGTAAAATGCTTTAACTTCACACATCCTAAAATGTCATTTCTATAAAAATAAGAATCCCGAAAACTCCCCGGTCAACCGCACCAGGTCATAATTCACCTAAAATTGAATTTCCAACCCTAATTTTGACAATTCATTTTAATAGACAATTAGGGGCTTTGATCACTTATCAACGTGGTAAAACGGAGTTGATCAGCTTGGCAAGTAAAAATGTTCCCTTTCCTCCTTTCTTCGTTCTCATTTTTCTTCTTTCTCGATGAGCCCCTTCTCTTTCCCCTGTTTTTGCTTCGGATTCTTCTCCTCCTCTTGTCCTTCATAGCACAAGCTCAAATAAGAAGAGAGAAAGAGAGTTGAGCTTGGACTTGGCTTGCTAGGCCATATAATACAATCTACCATTCTTAAAAAAAGTTAGTCCATCAAATTTGAATTTACCTTAACCTTGAGTCTTGTAAGGATAAGCTCACATCGATGTCTTTCGCTAGATGATTGTTCACGACTATTAAATGAATGATTGCCTCTTCCGCTTCTTCTAGCTGCCTCTTCAATGCCTCATGCTGACCTTGTGAGACCTCTTGCTCGTCTTCTTCAGTTTCGCCCTCCATCTCATGTCTTGCACGCTCACCTGGAGACTGGACAATTTCTAAGAGTCATAAGCGAGTCTGCCCAAGATCTTTCTCTTGTTCTCTCTTTACCAAGTTCTCTATTGGTTGAGACCTGGTCAATGCCCAATCCTTTCTCAATCTCTAGTTCTAAACAAGGGTTTAGACTCTTCTTCTATGCATTTGCAAGCATCTGATTGTGTGCCCTTTCTTCCTTTCTACAGCTAATTTCATTAACAAAGAATCTGAAGCTTGATCAAGCGGAATATTTTTCATCAATTGCCTGTTTGCGAAGGAGGAGTTTCGTATTTGGGCTTGGTTGTCTTCTGGTCATTGTTGAGATCACTTCCAAGTACTATTTCATAAGTACATCAAACTTACATTGCATTAGCTCGCTCCTATATACCTTGGGTAACACATAGACTATATAGCAGCCCACCGAATATACAAATGTGGGTCAGTACGGTCGATGCATACTGGCCAATGACTTATCTAAAACAAGAGACCATCACCTTATTGGGTGAATAATATATGCCTCTCCATGCCTTTAATACGCTAAAGTAATATATTTTGGATCCTGGTTAAATAGCAACGGATGGAAGTCCCACTTCAATCTTCCTCGATGGGAGCGTCACTCAAGGAGCGGAATAGGTCATGGCTAGGGTCTTGTGACAATGTATATGGCATAGATAACATGCATTTGTAGATTTTCAAAGAGTCTAATGCACGGCAATTTAGATAAGTCAATTTTGGTTACGTTCAATCTAATTGTTGTTTAATTGTCGAATTCATTTCAGCGATTGAACCAACATAATCAATAAACCACCATTTGATGACAAACATAAATGATAGTGTATGTTTGAGGAATAATGACGTTTATCCGCTATTGAGGAATAATGATGTTTATCCGCTACCAAAAGACTATATTTTTGAGAAAAAGAAAACGGGAAAATTATAAAAATAAAGTCTTAAACTAATTGCGCTTGTACCAATTCAATCATCAACCTTTCAAAGTAGCCAATTTAGTCATAAACATTTTAACAAATTCTAATGCAGTTCATTCGCCAATTTTAGCAGGAAATTGATTACGTAAACACTGATTGTCATACGTGATATGGTCAACGTTGACCTAGTTAATTTATTCAAAATTTTTAATTTTTTAAATATGTTTAATTTCAACTAAAAAATATTTTTTTTATTAATTCTTTTCTTTTCCTTTCTTTTATTGTCCACCATCTAACCACAGTGGCTGGTAGGGGTGCTAGCCTCAACTGGTGGCTAGCGGCCCCTTACTAGCGCTTTACATATGTAAGCTTTTCTCTCTTTCTAGTCATGTCATGTCGAATGCAATTTTCACTATGTTGTGTCGTTTTATCATTGGATTTTGATCACGAAATTATTGATTAATGCTACATGTGATTATCGTCATGTCATTGTGATGTGAAATATGAAATTTGCCATGTCCTTGTCATGTCATTTTCTCCGTATGTATGAATCTTGATTTTTTTCATATCATTATCGTGTCATTTCATTTTCCTAAATCGTGATTTAATCTAAATTGACATCCGCTTTCACATACGAATGTAATCGTGCCACTACACAAAAGAAAATGGTCTTGTTGATCACTAGCAATGTTGAATAAATTTTATGGCGATATTTTGTAATCCTAAAACAACACATCATGCAAGCATAGAAAATTAAATGATAAGTGATTTAGGACTTTAGGTTATGGTACAAAAAGGGTATTGTGGGATGCTAATCCATCATATGCGTAACTGGTCCCCAGAAGATCTCTAAATTTCATTTGACCAGTTCGTCCACATATGCACTTAGATATTTGACTTTCTTATCTTTGCTTGAGCCCTTTTGTGTCCAATTGACCTAGGCTACTAATTAGTGAGGACTCTAGTCCGGAATTTAAGTTATCGATCATTTTTACATCTCGTGGATTACCTATGGTTAAGATTTGGGAAGATCCTAATAACCCTGGTGCTATTAGTTGGCGAGTCCTAATTTGCAAAATTCGAGATGTTATAGTCCAGGAGCTCCATAAGGGAGATTAAAGGAAACAACATAGAGGGTTCAAACTGCATTAAGGCTCTTTTAATTTAGTCATTGTGTTAGTCGCTTAATTTCCAAAGTACTCATTTCGCGTGACTAAGCATCGGATGCATCCATTTATTATTATTGCTTGGATTATGTCTTTGACGATTATCGTGGGTTTGACATGTCTATTTGACGTGTTTCCATTTATGATGCTAATTTTGAAGTGCCTTCCTTGATAATTGCATGCTCCGGTCCAAGGTCATCAAATGGGTAGGTCGAGTCAAGTCAAAAATAATCCGACTCAAAACGGCATATTTAATCCATTTTGACTCATTTACATGCAAAACAAATTCAATGACCCGACCCGATCCGACTTGTCCCACATTATTAAAATACATATATATTTAAAAACAAGAACTTTTATGTGTAAACAATAAAAATTCAGTAGTTTTATGAGGTTCCCAATAAATTTTTTCGACTTGTTTACGACATTTTCTTTATTGCAATTTTTCAAGCTTCACATTGAATTATCCAACATCTCTTAAACTCAATAAGTCAATAAGTATCAACATGTAAAATTATATACTAATTTTCATGATTTTCTAAGTTTTGAAAGATCATAATTTTTTTTTTTTTTTTACTATTTATCAATTTTTTTAAAAAAAAAAGAACATCATAAGTAGAAGATAAAACTAGAAAATAAGTTGCCCCATCCGAAAACCCCCAACCAGAACCTGAAGACAAGTGAAGAGGACTACAAGTGAGTTGAGCTTCAAACCCATTAACAATGCACATTTCATTGCACTTTATTATTCAAAATTTAGTAAATTTTAGCTAATCCATAGATGACCCAACCCATCATATATGGTTAATAAATGGGTCTTCAACCCATTTTGACATTTCTACTTTGGCAATTGTACATCAGACTTACATTACATAAGCTCGCTAGTATATACTTTGGGTAACACATAGATCATATCGTAGCCCACCGAATATGCAAATGCGGGTTGGTATGGTCGATGTATACTGGTCGATCATTTATCTAAAACAAGAGGCCATCGTCCTATAATATGCCTATCCATACCTTTAATGTGGTAAATCAATGTACCATCGATCCTGGTTGAATAACGTACAGACGGAAGTCCCGATTGAACTCCCCTCGTTGGGGTCGTCGCTCAAGGAGCGGAATAGGTCATGGCTGGGATCTTGTAACAATGTACATGGCATAGATTACATGCATTCATAGATATTCAATCAGTCTAATGCACGCTAATTTAGCTAATTCCATTTTGATTACGTTGGATACATAACAATATAGTTCATTATATTGATCTAATTCTTGTCTAACTATCAAATTCATTTCAGGGATTAATTCGACATGATTAGTAAACCACTATTCCATGACAAATATAAATGATAGTGTAGGTTTGAGGAATAATGATGTTTATCCGCCTATCAAAAGACTATATTTTCGTAGAAGAAAATGGAGAAATTAGAAATAAGTGTTAAACCAATTGCACTCATACCAATTTAATTATAAACCTTTCAATACATCCAATTTAGTTATAAATCTTTTAACAAGATACTAATGTAGTCTATTAGACCAATTTTGACTATAAAATGATGATGTAGATACCAATCTCTTATGTGATATGGCCACACTAACATGAACAATTTTTGAAAATTTTCCATTTTTTAAATTTTTTTTAATTAATTTTTTTCTTTTCTTTCTCTTTTTTATTGTTAAGGTTAGCATGAGGACATCCATCAAACCTAACAACCCCTTCCGATCATTGGGCAAGGGCTATGACTCTCACCTAATGGTTGACGAGGGCTGTGAGCCCTCCCTAATGGCCGATGAGAGCTCACAATCCTCACTCAGAACTAGGAGAGTGCCGTGACCCTTGCCTAGTCTCTGGCAAGGGTTGTTGGGGCTTAGCCAATGATTGGCAACCCTCTACCAACTCTTAAAAGGAAAAAGATTAAAAAAATTCAAAAAGAAATTATCATATTATCATTATTCATGTCACATAAAACAACCGGCATTCAAATAATCAATTTCCGCCTAAGATTGGCTAGATGGACTACATTAGCAAATTGTTAATATATTTAATATTTAAATTGATCAAATTGAAAAGTTTAGAATTGAATAACACAAGTGCAATTGGTTTATGATTTCTTTTGGGTAATTTTCATCTAAAAAAAAGTATCAAATCGTCCATATAAATTCCGGGCCTTTAAATTTCAACTTATCTATATTTGTTACGAGATTTCTTCAACCCATTGCATATAACCCAAAAATGCTCATTTAAAAATTTCTTTTTCTTTTGTTATGTCACAAAATTGTTTAGTGATTTTAGGGCCACGTATTCAATTATTCGGTCAAATCCACTATCAGTCTATTCCAACATGTTATTTTTTGCAATCAACATTGTTGAGATTGTGCTCGAGCACCATACAAATTTATTCGAGAGTGGGTTACAAAAAAGGCGTTAATTTTTCTCTATCACAATTTTAAAGAAGGATAGGCTACATCCCTAGATCTCGTTAAAATAACACGATATGTTTCTAAAATGAGGCCGATAATATTTTGATTGCCAGATTTTCATCAATTGAGCTCGATTTGCACGAGATTTTACAAGTTTATACACGCCTATTGCATCTACAAGGGGATGGATAGAGAGAGTATGGCGGAACCTCAAACTTTGTGTCCCAAACCTGCCGAACGTTCTTACATGGTCATTTCGTCCACGGTTGATTGCCGTTTTCTAGTCGTATTTTGCATTGTTTCTACTTGTTTATCGTACTTCTCACTTCTCAGCACCACAAAACATGTTCCCAAAATGAATTTTCAAGACCGGCAAATGAGGGGAAAAATTCTCTTAAGTTTTCTTCAGTTAAATTAGATTTTTTTACTGGAAAATATATGCTTTTGATGGCATTGGTCGCGTTTAGAGTTGTACTCATTGTTCAATATCATTCTTAAACTTTAAATGGAGAATTCTAGCTCCATTGCTTGCAGTACTACCCCATTCTTTTTTCACTTCTCCATATTAGTTTGAACATCCAATACGTACGAAAATACAATAGAAGAACCAAACCTTCCACACAGCACTTGGTTTGGTACCCCAACTTTTTAATTCCATAGTTTTCAAAAGCCAATCATTTAAGCCGTTCCAATAGCCTAGACCTGTCAAAAAAATCTTATGTGCCCTTTTTTATAATTTTTTTTTTTTTTTTTTTGAGGAAGCCCTTTTTCTTTTATAAGTTATTGATGTGCTTTCAATATTATCTTTTAATTAAACAAAAAACTCACATGGTGAAAAAGAGGGCAAACAATAGTCTCTCTCATGAATCATGTCCTGTCAAACTTTAATCTATCATAGCTAACCTTATTTTTTTCTTTCAACTAGCTAAATGTGCCAACTAAAATAAATTGGCTCCATCCAAGATTAGATTCAAAAGAGCATTATCTCTATATATAAATTATATATATATCAATAACATGAATTGAACAGAATTACAAGAAAAAAATTTAGAAAGTTGTGATCCTTTTCATTTTTACCATTGGAACTATTTTGCTCCATCACAGAAACGACTTCCGTCACGTGCGGAATCGAGCTCGGTCCCGCAAAATCCTGCTCGCCACGTGGACGGACATCCGCCAAACAGGTGGGAATTCGCTCGCAGTCCACCATATCTCCGCCACACACAGCGATTGTCCACCGAAAAGCTTCGGTTCGACAGAGAAGCTCTTCTGCGATAGCCGAGAGTCGAAGCTCTCGAAGGCGAGTCCTCAGTAAGTGTTTCAAGATTTGAAGCTCGATTTCATCTTAATGTTTAAGTGCATTCGATTTACTTTGAGGGCGTGCGCCGTTTGTGGGTAGCTTCGCTCTACACTCGCAGGGGCCAAACATTTCTTGATTTTTCGAGCAGGTGGCATGCTATGTTTGACAAAATGCCTGACTGGTGCATAAAGGATTTAGATTTTTAGATTGATTCTTGCTTCTTAGGTAGTGGGTAGCTCCAAATGGAGAAGGAAAGCTGATGGATGATGTGCATGTGATCATTTGTTTTCCACGGTAGTGTGTTGCTTCAGAAAAAGAGAATTGCTGGGTTTTTTTCTCTCTGTGGAAAATGATTGTCTCCAGTGAGTAACTGTGGAAGTATTGTAGTCAAGCTTTGCAAAATATTATTGTATAGACTCTCGATGTGGTCGAGTAAATGAATCGGAGTGCAAGAGACCCACGGCCGAGCATTACTGGGAGTGAGATCCAATATTTCTTGCAGTGTTATTGACTTGTTCCAACACGAATCTTCTAGGTTCATGGGTAATTTAAGTGAAAGTGAACTAAATGGGAAAACGGAGGTTTAAAATTCAATATCCTCTCTCATTTTCTTCTTCGGGTACAATAGTTTCATTCAATTTTTTGGAAAAAGAGTTAATTTTCAACCTACGCAAAATGACAACTTACACTGCTTGTGGGCCAACTTTATTTGGATTTGCACTAGATTATTATTAAGGTAATAGAGTCATTAACTCTCGAGGTGTAAAAGCTCTCTGGTCTCCTTTGTTTGGTAAGTCTGATAGATTTGATATTGCATTCTCAAATCTGATAGTGTTTTTTTAATTGGACCCAGGAGTAATGTCATTGCTCACACATGAGTTAGGGCATCATGCTTCAAGTGACAAACCACCTCTATCCTTTATGATTCTTTTATATTTGGTGTCCTCGAAAGAAAAATTTTGTTGCAAATGCAGCCAGTCACAAATATCTTCAGAGTTTGGTATACATGTACGACTGTTGTTTTGAGAATAATATAAGGTAGTCCTGCATTCTTGTTGCCTGATTATAAATAGTTACAAGTCAGTGGAAATGAGGCTCCTAACTCTAATTTGTGCGGCAGGGGTAGCTGTGCAATGGAGATGAGCATTGCAAGGTATACATGCTGCACATGCATCAGAAGAAGTCAAGGAGTATATTTTATTTGATATTATGTTGGTTCTTCCTGTACTTAAAAGATGTCCATGATGGTACTAAACTCTCAATAAGGTCCTAATTGTTTAGAAATTATGGTGCGTTTTTTGTGGTTTAAAACTGCAACTAGAAATGATTGTACTACATTGGGATGGGATGGCATTAGATAATCTGTGTGGACAAATCACTAAAAACAATGCTGCTAGGGTTAATTTCCTTTAGGTGACAGCCATATTGTCTGGTTCATCAAAAAAGTGAAAAAAGAAAACTTAGTAACAAGGTTTGGTTGTCGTTGCTCAGTATGACATGGATAATATGTTCCTGTTAATAAGGTGATGTGAATACTGGTTTGTTCGGTTAATTCGTAGCAAAATCTTTACTATTTTCTGCTGTTTGGGAAAAAAAACAGATGTTGTCTTGACAAGCAAGTGTTCCAGCTTTCATCAAAAGCAAGAACATCTGATTGGGAGTCTACTAAGATAATTCCACATACTGTGATCTCTATTTCTCAAATGGCCAATCAGAGTACATCATATAGTCCTGAATCTTCTCTTAAGATGTGCCATAAGCACCTTAAGCAGTGGAGGACCTTTTCAACTCCTGTTAGCATAGAGGAATCATTTCCATTTCAGTCAGGTCATGATTTTACTGATGAAGAGGATTCTCCTGAAGACTCCCCAGAGAACGTTCTTTCCAAACCATTGAGTAATGAAGAGGTAAGCTTCCGCTCTTTTGATTTGTGATCCTAGTTGACTTTGTTTTCTCTTCACTTCCGTATCATTCTCAAGCAAAGTACGGTTGTGAATATGGAGTACTGATTTAAGGAATGTCTGGATAGGCTATTACTTTTTGCTTTTTGCTTAGTCCAAATCTTTTGACAAACGTACTTTGACTTTTTTTAGCTTGTGACACCTGAAACTTTCACAACATACAAATTTTTACGCATAGATTCACATATGAATATGTTTATTTGTTGGTAGGAAGCAGAAAGAAGTATTACCTTTTGCTTTTGCTGAAAAGCATAACCAAACACACCTTTAACTTTTGTAGTTCACTTGGTGCTTATCTGTTGTTTTTGGAGGGGAAGAGGGGATTGTGCAAGGGGGAACACACCCATGTACTTCTAATTGGAGTTTTGGGGTTTTGTCATTTCATGTTCATGTTTAACTAATCAAATACAATTGATTTCTTCCTATTTAACTTAGCTGTTGCCCTTGAAAGTTTCCTGTTAATAAAGCTTAGGATTATGTCTCATTTGTTTTAACATTGTTGAACAGTTAAAAGCACTGCTTGCTGACACAGAAAGAGATAGACTTATCAGAAAACTTAGTGAGGCCAATCAACAAAACCGCTTCCTCAAACGACAGGTTTACATCTTATGCTCTATCATGTCTCTTCAAGCATAATAAATCATGATTGAATTCTCTCACATGTGTTCATATGAATCCATTGGCTAATGATTATGCATTATGTTAGAGATATTTAGGAAATCCAGTGTCATGGAAGAGTAAGAAACAAAGTATTGTTGCTTGCTCCAGTATTGAGTCAGAATATAGAGCCATGGCACAAGTGACCTGTGAATTAATGTGGATTCAGCAGCTATTAACTGAGCTGGATTTAAACCTTCGGTTCCTATGTATCTATGGTGTGATGATAAGGCGGTAGTACATATAGCTTTCAACCTTATGTTTCATGAGAGAACAAAACACATTAAAGTGACTGTCATTTTAGTCGGGAGAAGCTACAGAGTGGAGTGATTCTTTCCAGTCACATTACTAAACCTCTGGGTAATGGGAGGATAGAATAAATTTGTAACAATCTGGGCATGATTAATATCTATGCTCCACCTTGAGGGGGAGTGTTAAAGCTATTTAGATATTTTCTAGAGATATTTAGGCTATTCCTTTGATTCTCCCTGTCTATTATGTTTATGCGTATCTAATCTAATTTCCTTAGATTGTCATCTATTCAAGCCGATAACTAGACTTCATGTACTCTTTTCTATTGTCATTGAAATGTACAGAATTTCTATTCCGCTTTATTATTATTCCCACATTACACTTTTTTTTTTTTAATTCCTCTCATCATGTGGGATTGTTGTACTATTTAAAGGTATTGTTGGTCTCTTTATTGCTTGATTGTCATCTAATATGCTAGATACATTCATCTAGATTTAATAAGCACAAAAAAAATCCAGCTACAGTCCAAGGACACTTGAGCTTCTTAATGCAATATTCTACATTTGGATTTGTCATTTCTCTCACAAACCTCTATCAATTCAGGGACTATGTTAAGAAAAATCCTTTCAATGTAATGTGGTGAATTCCTGACGTGATTTATGCATACACATGCAATATATGACAGAGATTTCTTGTAAAAGCACTTCTACTTACTCATACCATGGTATACAGACAGCGGGAAACAGTTAAGCTCCCAGTAAATGTTTACTGCAGAAGCACTGAAAATTATACTGAATCATCTATAGTGGAGTCGCTTTGTTCTGGTAATTCACTATACCCCTGTTCTAGAGACTTCTTGGGAAGATAAAAGCAATGGGGTGGAGTATATTAAAAAGTGAGGAATGAAATGTTACTTTTTCTTTATAAGTATTGTGAGCTTCTTCTGCAAGGAAAGGAAATGTGATGAACTTGGCTGATAGACCCATCCAAAGATCTTGGCATGTTGATTCTCTTTGCCTTCTTGACGTTTGGGTTGAACAAAAATTGACAACTTAGAAAGCAAACTTATGGAGAAAGGCTAAAGAAACTAGCTGATTGATACTGAGACATTTCTGGATGGCCATAAACCCTACCCTAGAGACATACTTGTAATTTTCTAACAGTTTTTTGCTAGTCAACCATTTTGTGGAACGTGAGACCATTGGGTAGCCAAAAACTTGAATGACAATCATGTGTTTCTGCCTCAAATAGAGATATACGTATAGCGAGATGCATAAAAACCATAAAAAATGCTCTGTGACTGATGGTTCTGAATCTACACTATGGAAGTAGTGATGCTTTAATGTTTGCTTTGTACTTCTGAAATAGTCATTTGATAAGTTTATGATATGTCATCAAAAAGTCACCTTATGAATGGAACTTCCGTGATGGGTTCAACTTTTGCTTTTACTGGCCTATTGCTCTTATGCATGTCTTGTAATTATGACTGTTTGTATTACTAGCCTTTAAGGTGACCTTATGTTTTAGTATCTCTTTCCTAATTATTCAAAGATAATTTCTATGGAACTTCCAACTCATAATGATTTTCATTTGCAGGGAAAGCTTCTATTTAGTAACCGTTAAGTGTGGTTTCCAAGGAATCTGATTTCTGATGAGCATTTTCAGTAGGAAGGCATTATTACTTACATTTTCTTGTCTTCAATGTGTCAGCTGCATGTGAAGGAAGATGCATTGGTTACCTTCAAAACAGAACTAGCAGTTATGGAACTTGAAGTACAGGTTTGTCTTAAAAAATAACTCTGTCCCATAATTTATTATCTGACCCTTCATGAGAGAGATATTTATGGGCATGGGAAGCAGATTGCCTACAGGTAGGGCAAGTTAAAATCTTGGGGTTGGATGGTAAGGCGAGTTAATATATGGGGGTTGGATACAATGGCATCCCCCTAGTTTTAGGTAAATTGTGTTTATAATCCATACATTTTGTAAGATGACTATTAACTGCATTATCTTAAAAATAACCGAGGGTTTGAGACTTCATATTAGAAGTAGTAGGATCCAGAAAAGATTACAAATGTTGACATTGTGTTAATTAAGATGTTTCTAAACTAAATAAACTTGAACTGATGTTATGGTTCAAATTTTTCTCATTTCAGTTCCAATATAATGCATTCCACAATGTTGACCAACGACTTTGATTTACTTGGATTGTCAGCAATCACTTGAAGATGCATTTATGGTCAATTTTAGAATGGAGGGTACCTTAGAATTACCTAAAATATATTGGCGCCAGCTATCCTATGTTGTGCAAGGACTTATCAAAAGAGAATGCTTTCAGTTAACTTGAAAATGAGTTGGGCAGGTTATTCTGTGAGTTTTTTTTTTCTTCCCTCAATGATATGCTAAATAGTTTCATTAATTTAGCATGTGTTTGTAAGATCTGCTATGGTTGAATGATTTCTCTATATTCAAGAACAACTAGTTGACACAACTAAGACATCATTTCGGTGTTCAACAAACAAGGTCACTCTAGAAAACAATCTACATAAAGAGAAACAATCTAGATTGATTTTTAAATTTTGCATAACCTTCGGTCTTGGAAGAAAGAGAGGTTGTTCAAGAGCCCGTAATCAAGTTTTTGTGAATGTCATATACTGGGTTTGTCCTACTCATTATTCTGTGTGACAGTAAAACCATGAATTCGACCTTAAATCTAGTTAGTTGATTCCACAAAAGTAGTTTTAGCATATCTTTTTATCCTAAATCCAGCACTTGTAAAAATGTTAGTTTGATTGAGCAAACTAATGTCAGTTTTAAAGAACTTAGTTTTGGCCAACAACAGCCCAATCACATTTTTTATCTAGGACATTATGTCAAAAATGCTAGAAAATAAAATTTAAGGTGGAAACAATTCTGTTTAAATTCAGTGGTAAGGCGGCACACATCAATTCCTCCGCAGATCCCTATAATGCGGGGAGCCTTGTGCATTGGGATTCTCTTTTCTGCTCGTATTTTCTAGAGTCAGTCAGTGTTGTGCGGTATAAATTTTTTGAACTGATACGGTTGTCGCCCATCAACAGGCTTTGGTTGCACTAGCAGAAGAAATTGCTAAATCAGAAATCCCTGTAGGGACAAGGAAGATTAATGGGAAGTACATCCAGTCTCACCTTCTTTCACGGTTAGAAGGTACTGGTAGTATATGATTTTTGGACTAAGCTGGATAGATTGCATCCAGGTCATTGATTTTTGCATTAAGTTGATGGGATACATCAATATCATATCTCTCTCCCCCTTGGTCCTGTATGATGATCTCCAGCTACCAGGTTGACAAATTTCTGTATGTTGTTTCCATTTAGCTACGGTTATAGATTCAGTCATGTTATATGTTTTATGTCCTGAGAGTTAAAGTACATATGATTATTTCAAAGATATTCAGGGTTAAAATTAAAGTTGAGAGTCTAATTTTATTAGGTTCTTCAAGGGAGAGTAGATCCTTAACTCTGTCAAAATATCCTTGTGGCTTCTTTGATCTGATTGCCTGATTTGTAGGAAGCTAATTTGTTGAATTTGTGTGCTACCTGGGTGTTTTCTGAGCAACTAACAGGTTTAGGTTCAGCACCTTTATGATTTTCCCTCTCGTTTTTCTCCCTTGAAGCAATTCATAAAAAGTTGAAAGAAAAGATGAAGGATGTTGATGCTGCACGGTCCAAGGAAGTCCCTTTGTTTTGGTATGGCATGGCTGAGGTATGCCCACTTATTATCTAGCCATCCCTCAACAATTACATCTTTTAGGATCTCTTTGTTGAAGTAAAGATAAGGATCCAATGGATATGCTGAGTGGTTTTTACTACCCTATCCAGCAAAACTAGAATTTCTGACTAGCGAGACTGGATCAAAAGTTTAACTCATGCATAATGGAGAAGGAAATATAAGTGGTCTGTGTACAACTGATAAGCATGGCAACAGGAACAAGCCTACAATTTTCAGAAGCTGTTGATCATGTTTTATTAATTCTTATTGTGGAATGAGGTAGGTATGTGGTTACAGTTCAAGTGGGGTCATTTCAATTTATCAATATAAGTACAAATAACCCAACTCCACCAACCATACATAAGTAAATGAATAAAAACATCAAAAAGACAAAAACCAAAAGACAAAAAAAGGGTTTCACAGAGACTTTTATCATGTGCCAGAGTGTGCAAGTGATGGGCACATTTGATGGTTGGAGTCAAGGAGAGCATTTGTCTCCAGAATACACGGGTTCCTTCACAAAGTTCTCGACAACCTTGATGCTTCGACCTGGAAGGTATCCCATATCCCCTATTTTGCTTTATCTTATGGTATCGGTTACTCTTCCTAACAGTTCATCTCAAATTCCGTGATGGAGGTATGAGATCAAGTTCTTGGTAGATGGGGAATGGCACGTATCTCCAGAATTGCCAACCGTCGGCGAGGGGCTAACCAAAAATAACTTGCTAATAGTTGAATAGCATGGGGAATGCATCTTCAGGCATTTTGAAACATGGCACAGAGCTGCAGGTCCTGACAAATGGAAAGGGAAAAAAAGAGAGAGGAACTATACTATCTCTATAACCAGTTTCGATGCACGTTGTTTTCTAGAGTATCGTGCCTTTCATTTGTCTATAATGGACACCACATTTTCTGACTTCTTGTGGACGTTGATGTGTCTTAAGTCTCTCTTTTCTGCTGTAAACTGGGGCCGGGCCCTTGTTTACACCTTCAATATTAACCTTTTCATCGTAAATATAATCTGGGGGATAAAAAGCTCGAGAGAGAGAGAGAGAGAGAGACTGTCTCTGCAATGAAATAGAAAATCCTTTTGCATACTGCCCCCATTTCTGTGAAAATTGTTGCTTTATGCGTGTAACATGGGCCACATTGATCTAAGCTTATGCGTCACCGTCAAGTAGTTTGGTTTGTACACATGTTCTCTGCATTTCGATAGTTGAGTGACTCGGTACCAGTTGTGCCTGGTAGCAATTTTCACTAAAAAAAAGCTCCATTTCCAGGCGATGCTCGCTCGGACCCGAAAGGTGTGATTGGACCGTCTTTTTTTATCTTATTCCTTGAGGGCGATAAAATTAGTTCCTTGACTCTGGAACATGAGTCGACAAGCAAGAATTGCACGTTTCATGCTCCGAATCTTATACTGGGGAAGAGAGTTAAAGGTGCTGGCCGTGGCGTGGGGAGGGAGAATACAAAAGTCATGGGGCTGCCGTCTTTCTCTCTGCTTGATCTGAGACTATTGTATATTTCTATGCATTCTGATGAACCAACTCTCCATTGTTAATGAAACCGACTAATTAATAATCCCTACTAGAAAGGTGGTGACGAAAGGTCAACCCTCCCAAATTAATCCAGATCTTAGGTTAAGTGACAACTCCACATTAGGTTGATTGGTTTCAAGATGAGTGGTTCCCACCTTGGAACTGGTCAAAATGTCACTTCAGAAGAGGCGTGGGACTTGAGAACAAGTGATGAGATCGGAGGCTGGAGGCTAGAGGCGACCAAGAGCAAAAGTGACAGAGAGAGCAACAAGGCCAAAGGCAATCTAAAGCAAGAGTGAGAGGGATCGATGAGGCTAGAGGCCACTGAAAGCAAGAGTGAGAGAGGGGAGGCAAGGCCACAAGATAAGTGATGCGAGAGATGGAGACGGTGAAGAGGAAATTAGGTTTTTGATTTGAAAAATCAAAAATGTGTGTATGTGTGTGTATCGATGTGATTCGGGTGTTGTACACCTAGAACTGTGAATCAAACCAATACTCACTAATTTCAATAAATTTGACCAGTCCTCATGAGAACCACTAGTTCTAACTTTGATTCAGTCCGATTCCAGGTGCTCTGGGCCTTGGTTCTTTTGTAAGCCCCTACTCCACACCATTTCTCAATGGCATTGGAAGTAGGTATTCGCCGAGAATATTCTTTCCACATCCAGGAAGACAAATTAAATGGGAGGTGTCAGACAAGGTCCATATTTGGTTGCGAGAACGTTCTTTTTCCTTCATTTGAGAAAAGAGGAGGTTATGGAAGACAACGTCATATAGTGGATGACTTGTTGGCTCTCCATTGCAAATCCAATTCACATGTCCTGGGGAGTACCAATGAAGCCTCCTCATCATCGACCCACACCAGCCACTCATCCTCCCTCTATGCATGCAAAAGAAAAGAAGTTTTTGTTGAACCTTTAAAATATGAAATAAGGGAGAGATGACAGGCAGATCGTTAACTAGACAGGCTGCAACCAACCCGCCGGGATCAGACACATGTGGCCCATTCCTACGTGAAAGTAAACTTCCACCGCTATATTATATGTCAAATGCAGCTTTAGTCAATCTCTCCTCTCTCCTTCAATCTAATATATAAATTTGGGCGCATTGGGTATCGTTGTGCGTGCGAATACTTCTCTTTAAGAGAGGCCCTAGAGCATAACATTCATTTAACCTTTTTTTCCTGTGAAAGAAGAGACTTGACCATACGCATTTGCAAGGTCTCGAATGGTGGGAAACATCGATACCTTCATGCCCTTTTCCTGTTCCATTCCATTCCTCCCGCACATACTCTCCTCCTCCTCTCCTTCCACCATTGGCTCCTGCAAACAAGCCTGGTACTATCGCTGCCTTGGCCTCGACCCATCCATGTGAACTTCCTGACTTTTCTCCCCCCACCGGCGGAGGAAGTCTGAGTTGTTTTCTTCGGTTATTGCATAATCTTGTGAGACATCCATGGATAAAAGGCAGGAAAAGATGAAGAGGAATTTGTCTGAGAAATCACTGCTGATGCAAAAGCATAAAAAGAAGAATAGCAGTGATGATCAGAGCTCGAAGAAGAACAGGTTTTTGGTCACTGTCAATGTCCTTGGAAGTGCAGGACCAATAAGGTTTGTGGTGAAGGAGGATGATCTGGTCTCAGCGGTGATTCAGACTGCCTTGAAGACTTATGCCCGTGAAGGCCGTCTTCCGGTTCTCGGTACGGACGTCAACAACTTTGTTCTCCATGCTGCTGCAAATTCAGATGGTAATGTATTCATTTATCTATCAGATTCAGATGGTAGATTTTGCAGTCCTGATCAAGGCCACCGTTTACAATTTTATCCAGAATATTATGTGTATTTTTTTTTTATCTTCATTGTTTAAAAATATAGGAGAATACGTGTGAAGGTTTGATTCGGTTCTTTCGATCTCACTGCCTCTGATCTCGAGAACAGAAACCCTGGACTAGCCTCCATCTTAGATGCAATCTGATTTATCTGTGTATCGGTCTCTGTTTTTTTTAATCAGCATGTTGTACTTCACTTGGTATGTATTCGCGTTCATCATGGTGGTGTCCTCGGCCGATAAGACATCCAGATCCAGCATCGAAACAAAGATATGATGAGTCTTTCTGTTTCTTTGGACATAATTGTGAATCTCGATTGACTCATCCGATTTTTCAATTGTCAGCCTTGAACCCATCGGAAGCCATAGGATCTCAGGGAGGAAGGAACTTCGTGCTGTGCAAGAAGCAGATCCAGCCACAGATGACGGAAGCCAGAGCCGAGATGATATCGCGCAAGAGAAGCGGGAGTTGGAAAGCATGGCTCAACAAGAGCTTTAGTTTCAAAATACTATCTCATTGAGATGTCTCTATCTTGTATGTCCAATTTCCCTTACATATATTGTCTTAAACTTAAATCATTATGTTCCCGCGTTCATCCGCAAATAAATCGCTAAGGCACATGAACTGTTAGGAAAGCGCATCCTAGTTTCTAGCTTGTAACTGATATGGACACCATATATGGCATATGTGTTTGCTTTTTTATCATTCTGTTGTTGACTTGCGTGATTACTTTTCCAAGTGCAAGTTCACTTTCCAGAGAGAAATGATTGAATACATTGGAGTTGGACAAGAACATGATGAACACAGAAATATGTTACCTGGGGAAGGTGGGGAAACTAAAGAAGTATCCTTTTCTTTGCCTGAAGAATCGGAATATTCAACTTTGTGGAAATCATGGCGCCGGACGCGCAATGACTATGCAAATTAGGGAAGCCCTAGTGTGTGAGAATCTGCTGCATAAAGCGCTCGGGATTTCTTATTACAGGCGATCACGGTCTAAATAGTTAGAGATGTGGATTGATTGGTTGGGCACTTGTATCGCAGATGGGTCGTGTGTGAAATGTGGAAGTAGCTTGTCCTTGGCATTCAGAGAGCTAGAAACCAAAGAAATGTGATTAAAGAGCCCCTCTTTCATCCTCTTCCTCTGCTTTCCTTGGTTTTCGGGCCTTGAGCTTAGTGATACATTTTGTAATCCAAGGGAATTTAGTGCAGAGGTATCAAACGTTACTCTCAGTCTTAATGAGCTTCAGAAGATCTGTTGGATTTCGGAAGGAGGTGAGATGGGAGTACTTAAAATCTGGGTGAGTCGATTAGTATTTAGATTCGTGATATCATATATTAGACTGGAGTTTCATTTGATTTGAGGCCGATAATAGATTTTGGTTTCAATATCGAAGTTAAGCAATTGAATGGTTATCTCATCTTGTTTTCTAAATTTCGCCCTTGCCATCTCCATGCACCAGTTCACAACCATGCACCTGCTCCTGAAAGATCTGCCTCCCGCCTCAATTTTCCCCACGGGCCAGTACAGGGTCGGGCCATAAAGAACCTGACAGCGTATCGTACCAGCCTTGTCGCATTGGCTGCAACATAATCAATCGTGGATCTTGTCGCATTGGCTGCAACACAATCAATCGTGGATCCTTATCAAGCTCCCGTGGTCACAAGGTGCCCTTCACTGCCAGCTTTTCAAACAATGTTTCATAATGTCAAACCATCTATTCCAAGGCTAATCCGAACACTCGTTTTCAAACGATGAAGTTGTCGTTTAGCATAGCCTACTTGAAAGCAAAATTCGACGGGGCCAATTTTTAAACGGTGTTAGTCCTCACATATTTGGATGATGCCTGAAAATTCATTCGGACAATGCTTCCTTTTCAAATGAAGTCATTAAATACTAGCATCTCATCGTCTTCATCCATCAAAAAAGCTAAAGTTGACAGGACTGCTTTGGAAGGGGATATGGAATGTCAAATCTGAATTTGATGGAGTTGTAGAGTCTGATGGAAGAAAATCCTGTTCAAGCATAAAAACAGTTTATTATGGCCAAACACTTCAAAGTAAGTTACTCATCTTGTCAAGTTAAAGCAGTAATAAGACTTTTACTGCTACTAATGACATACGTGTAATTCATGTCATAATTATATATGCCCTAGACTCTTGCTATATCCAGGGTCAATATCTTCTATGTTTGGGCTAATAATACAACCTAGAGAATGGGTAAATAAATTGTTTAAGAACTAAAAAAAAAAAAAAAAAAAACATTTGCGGCAAATAACAAATTCAACTTCAAACATTAGCAAAAACAGATTATAAAAATCAAGTGCGCGTGTTGCTATTTGACAAATCATGATGATAAAGATGAAGTAATGCTAATAGTGAAGAAATAAAAGATTCACAAGCATATATAGTGGTATGACTTTATCCTCAAGCCTACATTCACTTTCCAGACTAATAGCTACAAGTCAAGCTAGATTGCACTAGTAATCTGCTCAATAAGTTACAATTTGTTTGGTTTCAATTAATAGGCTAAGGATCGGTACACCAATGTCGAGACTAGGTCATAAGCTGACTTGAGCGTCGGTTGTGAACCGATTGGCCCGTTCAAGAATGGGTGACCAAAGGATTGATTATACTGGGATAGAATGTTCGACCATGAACAAGTTGGTCAACCATAAGGATCCATCATGGGATGATCACACACCGTCAGGATCGATCGGTGGATAGTTATGGATTGATTCCACTCAGTTATTGTACTGATCGTGGATAATTACACACGATCATTGTACCGGTTGTGGATGACCATGAATCAATTCAATGTGACCGTGAGTCAAGACAAATTGATCAATCCCACACAATTATATGACAATCGAGAATCGACCATGAATTAAATAAACTTGACGTGGTTCACTTTCGGACTTACCATGATTTGTGGCGTAGAACCCTAGATTGACCACAGGACCAACCAAAGGACCAATCAACTAGCCCAAGGACCAGCCCTTAGACCCATCCAAGAGCCCCTTTACACTGCAAAGGAGAAATCTGAATTCAGTTTCACCGATTAAGCTTGATTGCGTATGGTTTCGTCCGATCATAACTTAGGCATAAACCTTAGATCAAATAACATAATCGATCGCAATTAAACTTGATTAATTCCCACCCAATGAGATGGCCTTCAAACTTAGATATTTTTCCCTTAGTGCATTTAGGGCTTTTGGAAGATAGCCATTTGATGCTTGGTTGACTAAACTAGACACTTGGCACCATATGCTCTTGCCTTGGAACATAATCATGAATTTGGATTTGTGCTCATAAATGAAAGGTGAGTCACAAGCCTACTTAAGAGACTTTATGATCAAGTTTAGACTAGTTTATCTTCTTGAAAACCAAGAACCAAGGCATTAAATGAGGGTAATGATTATTGAGGCATTTGTGTCCCTAATGACCTAGAATCACCATAGCCTTAAACTAAGTATGAAAGGTGAGACTTTGGAGACCAAGAAGAAAGGCTACACGTCCATTTAAGGAAGAGCACACCAAGTCAAGTTTTCTTGGATCAATATAAGAATGCATTAAATATATTTAGATTCTAGTTTTCAATGCCAAGTTGAGGTGTCACTATTTACTTAGAGCTTATCATTCCCTAGGACGAGACTTGAAGACCAAGTCATCCTTCATTTAAAGCTCTCCTTAAATGCTTCTTGACTCAGGATAATTAAAAACAAGCCATAGATACCCTTCAAGAAACCTTAGGCGCCATTTATGGGGGAAGATAAGGACAATTACTTCATTTATTGTGAGTCATCATCATAAGGCTAGATGGACCAACTAGAAAGAAGCCACTTGGATCTTAGAACCCCTTGGAAGATCTTATTGCCTTGCCACCTTGTTTTTTAGGCTTGCCACCTAAGTTCTTGTTATTAAAACTCTTAGCAAAACAAATATTGAAGGAGACTATAAATAGAGGAAGGAGCTCATTCTTGCACCAAGGTTTGCTCACTCAAACCCCTCTTCCTCTCTTCTTTTCCCCTTAGCTAACCACACCACCCTCCCTCTCTCTCTCTCTCTCTCCAATTCAGCTCTCTTCTCTCTCTCTCTCTCTCTCTCTCTCTCTCTTTCTCTAGACATCCTCCTTGTCGTCATCCTTGCCACTAATCGCCGCCATCATTTGAGCCGCTGGTCTAGGAAGTTATAAGTAGACTTACTGATATTTAGTTAGGATATTGTGTTACACTAGTCGAAGCATGTAGCGAGTCCTTGTTTAAATTGTTTGGAACTTTGTTCTTGCTTGATTAAGGTCCGGCTTGTGTTTTGTTAGGATTGGTCTTCACTGTGTTTCTCTTTGGTTGAATTCAGTTTTTGCTTAGGAGCTTTGGCTCGTTCTTTGGCTTGAGTTGTTTTGGAAGAAGCCCAGTTTGTGTGTTATTTGATATACTTCAATTTTGCATTGATTCAGGCCGATTTAAAAAGTGTTTTTGGTGAAAGATTGCTATTTCTTTACAAAACTATTTCAATCCATTTTCACAAGTGTATATTCTAGTTCACGCATCAAGCTCTAAAAAGGGGTTTCGTCAGCCTTGAACGTACGTGAGATCATGTCAGGTTGATCCTCTCTTAGTCTTGGTACGATATTGAGGCGTATTGTTCTCGAACCAAGTTTGACACTAAATTGGTGCATCAAATGTGTTAGATCAAGCCGCAATCCTTGATCCACACCTGGCATGTTCAACATATTGATTTTAATAAGTCATTTCACACACTTATACATGGCATGCCTTCGAGCTCTTGAGCTAAAGATAAAGATAAGAACCGAATTGTGAAACTTGATGCATGGACACACAATGGACTAATTTTATGCCATCGACCAATGGATTTTGGCGACATCACCCGATTAAGTTCGGATGCCCGACGGATTCATTGTCAGAGGATCGTCATCACCCTTGGATTAGGAGACATTATCCAATTAAGTTCGAATGCCCAATGGATTCATTGTCGAGGATTTTTGTCACCTAGGATTAAGGGATGTTACCTAATTTAGTTCGGAAGAACCAAAGGATTTTGGTTGATTAATAAATGAATCTAGTGTGCATGAATTTCTCATATTGTGGAGTGAGTCTTAACTTATGCTTGCATATTATTGAGTGAGATGTGAGTTCCTCATATTGTGAATGAATATTGGTTTATGCTTGCATGTTATTGATTGAGGATTTCTTATGTGCTAACCAAAACAAATATTTTGTTTGGCTATTAATTTGCCATCAACAAATGTTTTTGGATAAGTTATGTGTTTGTTGAAAGACAAAACATCCTCCTATCTAGAAATTAGTAGGTTTACTTACTAAGTTTATAACTCACCCCGTTATTTTTCTCAAATTTTTAGATATGAAAGTCTCATTTTAGAGTTGCAACCTCGCCAAAGGAGCTAGGGATTCCCCTACCTATGTCTTTTGAGTGATGTAAAATGGAAGGAAATAAGCCCATAGAGAAGGGCTTGTAAATATACAGGTGTAATATAGTAGCAAATTACATGTTTTCCTGGCTGCTTGATTATTGTGTTGTCTAAGAGATGGTTGTTATAATGCTTCCGCATGCACTTAAATCGAAGATATAAAAATAAATGAGTAGGCGCGCACCTCGACCATCACGAAAATAACCCTCGCTACTCAAGACACCGGGGATGGAGTTGGGGTCGTGACACAATTGGTAAGTACTAATCCTATATATGATAGATCACACTATCATGACTAGTATGCTACTCTTACTCTTGTACATTTGATCTTTCACAAGATTACTATATACAACAAGACTATTACAATAAAAATCTTTCAAGAAAACAAATTAATATCAACAAAGAAAGTAGCTCAAAGCAAATATTCTAATTCTATGTTGTGCTCTCTAACATTTTGGCCTAGAACCTCTTCTCTTAAATGGCCATCTTCAATCTTCCCACTAGAGATGATTCAAAAGTCCAACTAGCCATTAGAATTCATTAGTGCTGCCATCAGAGATGATACTGCCCATATAATACTTTTTCCCTGAGCATTTGCAGACTATTCGGAAATAGGCTAGTAGCTATTGTTCAGACGCTAACTGCTCAACATTTCTTATAGATGCCTATTCTTATTTCATGATAGACTTCTTGATCTTCCGCTACGCATTTCCACCCGATAATAGTTATAATCTTTCTTCAATGAGCATTTTTACATGGTCGTTATTCAAACATCACCAATGACCTAATATCTCCAGCATCAACACAAACACCGTCATCAACTGATCTTTAGGTCCATTGGTGTTGTTTATAGAAAACTGTCTAGACAACTTGCAATCAATCATCCAATGATCCTCTTAAGTATCTCAACTTCCAAAGACGTCACTTGATGATAGATTGACCATGGTTCCTCCAAGTCATCATGACCACCTCATCATCATTGACTTGTTCTCCTCTTTGTCAAGATCTCCATCCTCCTACCCTATTTTCTTAAACTCACATAGGTCATCAATATCATCATAGTCCTTGTCAACAATCTACTGCTCTGATAGTAATTTGATGCACCTGATAACGATGTTGATCTTTCTAGTCCTTTCAAACATATTGGCAATTTCAACTTCGTCAAACTATTCATCTTCATGATCCTTCTAAACTTTACCAAACATCCTCGTTTTAGGCTTGTTCACCATTACTAGGTCTATCCAACTATTCACCTAATCTTTGTATGTCCAAACCATCACGAACATCCATGTTTTTCTCGGCGTGTTCACCCTCGATCAAGATCCTTCCAGATGTTTACCTTATCCGAAGATCCTTTCAGCTCTAGACATCTTCATCGCCCAAAACCTTTCCGACTCGTAGACATCTTCATCACCCAATACCTTGTTAACCTTAAATATTGGCAGAGCTAGACAATGGTAGAACACTCCTCAAATTTGAATATTTTGATACTATTTGTGACATCATCTGTATATTGGCTTGTGCACATATCACCTTGCACTTACTCAACCAATACACATTAATAGCCTTTGATTGTCTTTGTTATCATCAAAACAATATAGGGATTTTCCCAACATTTTATAATTATAGTGTTGAAGCTTGTAACCTTAAGCTTGTAACATTGAAACTAATAATGGAAAGATTTCCTAGTGCGGCACCATGATTTTTCCTTCTTGATTTTGGAAAGGATTTATCACGTAAAAATTATCGCTTGTTTTTCTTCTCTTTTTTTTCTCTTCATATATTTGCGTTCTTGACAACTGGTATCGGAGCCTGGTTTTGGCAAAATAGTGGGAGTGAATATGGATGAAATGAAGGTGAAAGTCGATCGGTTTGATAGCAAGGACTTTGGTTTCTAGAAGATGTAGATCGAGGATATGCTGTATCAGAAGAACTTGCATTAGCCTCTGTCTAGAGAGAAACCAAATTCTATGAAGCAAAAACAGTGGGAATTGTTAGATCGGCAAGCTCTAGGTTTGTTTGTCTCACATTGGTGCAGAATGTTGCTTTTAACATTGCCAATAAGGCAACAACAATGGATTTGATGGAAACACTATCCAACATTTATGAGAAGCCTTCTGCATCAAATATAATATTTGATGCGTCATCTTTTCAATCTAAAAATGGACGAGGGTGCTTTTGTGACAAACCACATCAACGAATTCAACGTAATCATGACTCGGTTGAGTTCGGTGGAAATCAAATTCGATGATGAGGTAAAAGCTTTAATTTTATTATCTTTTCTACCTGGAAGTTGAAGTGCAACGATGATTGCAATGACCAGTTCATCTCATAAGAAAAAGTTGAAATTTCAAGCAATCCGAGATTTGATTCATAGAGAGGATAGTCGCAAAAGAAAGCCGGGTGAATCTTCAGGTGCTACCTTAAATATTGAAGGCAAAGGGAGAAGCAATCAAGGAGAGCGAAACCAGTACCATGGTAGATTGAAGTCCAAAGAGAGAAGCAAATCAAGACCACATGGTGAAACTATTGGTGGTAATTGCAAAAAAATGGCCATCTAAAATGAGATTGTAAAGCCCCATAGAAGAAAATTCAGTATCGAGATTGGAATCAAGAGGAAGAGAAATCCGTGAATGCAACCCTTAAAGAGGCGCATGATAGTGAGCCTTAATTTTGAGCATTGACAACCTAGTTGAGTCTTGGATTCTCGACTCAGGTGTGTCGCTAAACTCTACTTCATTAAAGAATTAATGCACGATTTTGTTGCTGGAAAATTTGGAATGATTATGAACCTTTAGATATTATAAGGAAGGGTGATGTTTGTTAGAGAAACATCATTAGTGATTTTGATGATGTCCAAACTATTCTCAATATATTACTTACTATGTTGTATGCAAATGTTTGGACCAAAAAACTATGCAATATCCATGATGTGATTCATTTGAAAGAAGTTCACAAATGTCTTGTTATAACAAACAATATCAATCAACCTAAAAGATCAACAGTTAATGATATTTTGTGTCAAAACTGCAAAAATCAAGTCGATGGTATTGTAAAACCAAGTACATATGATGATGTTCATTGGGTCGACTAAATAGCAATTGAGAACTTGGATTCGCACAACAACTGAATTCAAATAAAGCATGTAGTAGAGTAGCTAAGTTGTCTAACAAGTCAGTCAAAGATTGTAATGAAAAAACAACAATAGTTGCCATTTTTGGTTAGTCTACAAAAATTCAAAAAAGAAACTGTATGGGCAGTACTATCCATGAATAGTAGCTCAACAGAAACTCTTTAACAGTTATCTACTTTTATAATTCATATTTAACGGTAGATTGAAGAATGGTATAAAAGGGAAAACCCTAGAAAGCCAAAGAGTGTGTGACATAAAAACCAAGATGCTCACTTCCTAATGTTTCCTTTAGCTATAAGCTATTTGTCGCACTATTTTGATATTTGTGCTACCTAGTAATTATGCAAAGGATTAAGTGTATAGAGTAAGCACTACAGTTAAGCCCTAATAGGTGATATCTATCTTGTAAAGAATAAGTGCAAGTTAATTACAACTTTCCAAGTAAGTTACTCGTGAAATCCAGCCCATCTTGAGGTTGTAAGTCTGAAGAGTGGATGTTATCTTATGGATAAAGCTAAACCACTATAAATCTTTGTGTGTCGTTGTCTTCCTTCTACTTATATATATTTGCACACAATTGGTTCACAACTTTTCTCAAACATTACGTTGAGCTAATCTTTATTTAGCAACTAGCTAATTTCTACAAAAAAATCATCAAAGTTCAAAAACAACCTATTCACCCCCACTCTAGATAGTATTGTTAACCATCAACAATGTTTACATAAATGCTAGTAACGGGTATCAATGAAAGTTGCATGATGTCAAATACGTCCCAAGACTTAAGAGAAATTTGATATCTATAAGTCAACTAGACAACATGGGATACAAAATTATTTTTGGGGATAACTCTTGGAAAATAGTTAAAGGTACTTTGGCTGTAACATCGGGAACATAAGTCATGAACTTTATACATGACTAAAAGTAGTAGAAAAACTACAACAATTGCTGAGTGGGTAGCTGATTCCAAATTATGACACCATAGGCTTGGACACATGAGTGTAAAAGGGATGAATTTGTTAGCATCTAAGGAAAATTGCTTGATATAAAGTCCATAAATATCAGTTTATGTGAAGATTGTGTTCTAGGTAAGCAAAATCTTGTTAGTTTTTCAAAGTTTAGGCAAAACCAAAGAAAAGAAAATTAGAGTTGGTGCATACAGATGTGTGGGGACTAGCCCCTGTGCATTCTCTTGGAGGCTCACGCCATTATGTCTATTGACAATCTATTAGAAAGGTATTGATTTATTTTTATTTTTTTGAAAAAAAAATTGATATGTTTGCTACTTTTGAGAAATGGAAAGTTGAAGTAGAGAATGAGAATGGCCGAGGATTAGATGTTTGAGGTCTAATAATGGTTATGAATATGATAGGAAGGAGTTCAAGCAATTTTGTGAAGAGAATGGAATCGAATGACAAGAACTATTCCCAATAGACTATAGCCTAATGGAGTTACTGAGAGGATGAACAGACCTCTGAATGAGTGTGCATGAAGTATGAAGATGCATGTACAATTACCTAAAATAATTTTGGCGGATGCAATTAACATGGTAGTGTATTTAATTAATAGAGGACATTCACTTCCACTTGATTTTAAGCTCCCAGAAGAATAATAGAGTGCAAAAGAAGATAAAGCACTCACATGTGAAAGTTTTCGATTGTGTTTTGTATGTCTTCCACATAGATTCTGAAAATAGAGATAAGCTTTTCATGTAAAAACTAAAAGCTGCTTTTTCATTGAATATGGTTCTAATTATTTTGGTTATCAGTTCTAGGATGAAGAAAATTAAAATAAATAAATAAATAAATAAGAACTGTTGATGTTATGTTTAATGAAAAATATGTTGTATAAGGACCAATTTTTGTAGAATCTAGTGTGAATAAACCAATGAGGGAGAATAGAGAGATTAAACCGGAGGAGGTTTCTAAAAGTGTTCTAGTTGAAATTTCTAAAATTGTTACTACATACTCTGATCAAAAACTAGAACAAGAATCACATATACCTAAACCCACTTTGAGAAGATCTAGTAGAACACCTAAACTTATATAGAGATATTCTCCATCATTACATCATTTGCTTTTGATTGACGCTGGCAAACCAGAAAATTTTTCCATAGTAGTGTAAGTTAAAGGTTCTATTAAGTGGGAGTTAGCAATGTAGGATAAGTTGGATTCACTCAAAAAGAACAAAACTTGGGTGTTAGCTCAGTTACTAAATGGGAAGAAGGCATTGCAAAATAAATGGGGGTACCAAGTTAAAGAAGAACTTGATGGCAGCAAGAGGTACAAAGCAAGGTTGGTAGTACAAGGTTTTCAGCAAAAGAAATGAATTGACTACATAAAAATTTTCTCTCCAGTTGTGAAATCGATCACTACAAGGCTAATATTAAGTATTGTCACTACAAAGAATTTTACATCTAGAGTAATCGGATGTTAAGACTACATTCATCCATGCTAATTTGGAGGAGGATATCTACATGGTACAACAAGAAGGTTTTTAGGTTCCTAGAAAAGAAAAATATGTTTGCAAACTTAAAAAAAGTCCATATGGCTTGAAACAAGCTCCTAGACAATGGTACAAGAAATTTGATACATTTATGTGGCAATAGGTTCACTAGAAATGATACAGATCACTGTTATTCCTTCAAGAAATTTAATAACTGCTATATTATATTGCTATTGTATGTAGATGATATACTCATTAAAGGATCCAGTATGAGGGACATCAATATATGAAAGTAGCAATTGTCAAAAGAGTTTGAGATGAAGGACTTGGAGCAAATCAAACTCTTAGGATGAGGATCATGTGGGATAGATCCAAGGGAATTCTAAAGTTTTCTCAAAAAAAGTACATTGAAAAGGTGTTAGACAAATTAGGAATTCAAAATGTAAAGTCCAGAAGTACTCCTCTAGGAACTCACTTCAAGCTTGCAAAGAGCAATCACCAAAGACAAATGAAAGATGGGAATATATGGCTAAGGTGCCTTACGCATCAATTGTTAGCAATTTAATGTACGTTATGGTACGTACTAGACTAGACGTAGCTCATGCAAATACATGATAAATCCAAGAATAAAGGATTGGGAAGCTATAAAGTGGCTATTAAAATACTTGAGAGACACTTCAAATATGTCATTATGTTTTAAAAGAAACGGTGTAACTTTACAAGCCTTTATTGATTTACATCTTGGTAGTGACTTGGATAACAAGAAGAGCACATTGGGTTATATTTTTACCTTAAGTGGCACCGCAAGCAGTTGGATGTCTAGACTTCAGACATATGTCTCTCTCAATTACTAAGGCAAGTATGTTGTTATATCTGAAGCTAATAAGGAGATGCTTTGGTTGAAAAATTTTCTAAATGAGATAGGCAAGGAACAGGATAATAGTGTTCTTTTTGGTAACAGTGAGAGTATTATTTGTCTTGTAAAGAATCTGGTATTTCACTCAAAGATAAAATACATTGAGTTAAAGTATCATCAAATTCGTCGGTTAATAAATGATGTGATGTTGTCATTGAAGAAGATTCTTGGTACAAAAAATCCCACAAATATATTAACAAAGATGGTCACCTCTGAGAAATTGAGGCTATGCATTACCTTAGTTGGCCTCCACGGTAAGTGATGAGGGGGCCACCATAGTAGAACAAATCGAGTTACAAAGAAAAATATTATGAAAAATTATAGCAGCCTCCAAGTGGGAGATTATTGGAGTTGTGGAGTCTAATAGAGGAAAATAATGTTAAAGCGCAAAAACAATTTGTTATGGGCAGGTACTTTCTAGTAGATCACCCATCCTATCATGTTAAAGTAATAGTAGGGCTTTTACTACCGTTAATGGCATGTCTATAATTTCTATCATAATTATGTATGTCCTAAACTCCTACTATATATAAAGACAATATCATTTATAGTTGTAACGTTGAAACTTGTAACTTTAAAGCTTGTAATGTTGAAACCGATAGTGGAGAGATTACCTAGTGTGGTACTATGGTTTTTCCTTCCTAATTTTGGAAAGGGTTTTCAACATAAATTTCTAGCTTGCTTTTCTTTTCTATTTTCTTTCCTCATATATTCACGTTCCTAATAGAATTTCCCTTGACAATCAAAAATGATTAGAAGGGGCTTCTGATGGAATGTCAAAAGTCCATGGGCTATTTTCACCAAAATTGAAAGGATGAGAGTTCACCAAATAAATTACCAAAGTAAGGGTAATGACACAAATGGTCCTTAAACTTTGGTCCAATATATAATATATTCCCTAAACTTTTAGTATGTTCAATGTTGTCCTTGAACTTCAATCTAATGTGCAATGTCCCCTGAATTTTCAATTTGTTCAATGTAGTCTCTAAGTTTTTTTGTGCATGTTCAATTTAATCCTAAGTTACATAAAAATGTTCAATATTTCCTTCCTTTAGTTCAAATTTAGGTACAACATTAAATATTTTTTTATAATATAGGGACTAAATTGAACTTACATCAAAAATCGAATAATCACATAAAATATTTGGCTAAAGTTCAAGAACTACATTGAACAAATTAAAATTTTAAGGAGTACATTGGACATTGAACTAAAGTTCAAAGATCATTTGTGTCATTTTCCCACCAAAGTATGTAGGGTGCTTGGACAATTGGCTCTTTTAACTTTTTTGCCACAGGTAAACGTTAGGTGCTAAATCAGCAAAGTTTGTTAGTCAACGGAAGTTTGACAAGAGACTTAAATTATCGCTTTGAAAATAGTACAAGGACTCAAACAAAAATAAAATAAATTTTAAGATTCAAATGGAGCTCTCCTAAAGGTATGACACTTATTAATGTGATTTACCCTTTTTTCCTTCCGTTAGGAATTCTTTTCGTCTCTTCCTCAACTCTAGAATTGAACCATTCTTTTTCATTTTTTTTAAAAAGGAAGGGGCACGAAGGGACAAGCGGCATCATCAACTTCCTCTAGGCGTTACCATCCACATTCACCAATGAATGTTCAATTTGAGTTATATCTACTCCACACTTCCTATTAACTAAAAATTCGAGATTTTAAAGCTCATCCATGTCAATGTCAACTGTACTATGTAGGACATCCAACATTAACATAGGCGATTTCTGGCCAAAATTAGCCAAATGAATTGAATTGACATACATACAAAATGTTTAGGACTAAATTGACATAAATGCAATAAGTTAAGGATTTTTTTGGTACCTTTCCCCGTTATGTACACCAAGATATCTTATATATAATACAAATCTTAGCCTAATCTATGTCTCAAAGGCGTTGCCATTGCCATACTGACAGCTCGTGTTGCCACTTCCCTCTCAAGCAACAACCATATCAACGCCCCATTTGGTTCAATTTTTGAGAAATGTCACTAGGAAAATATAAATATCTTTAGACTAAATAGGTTTTCGGAATGTAAATAGTATTTGGTAAATTGCAATTTTAAAGCGCACTAGAAAACAACTTTGGCTTAAATGTCATTTGATAAAAATTACATTTTGTAAAGGACTTCTAATAAATTTTAAAAAATAAAAGGGTTTTCAATATTTTTTTTTTATGGAGTTCAACCACCGATGGCCAAAACAACCGCCGACGGATAGCCTCGCTCAAGGTGGGACGACCTCGGGCATCGCCCGAGTCATGTAAACCCAATCAAGCGATGCCTAGGTTGCTATGACCCAGGCAGCGGTCACCTAAGGTCGCACGACCCCAAATGGCAATCGTCGAGTGGTTGTGACCCCCAAGCAGCAGTCACCAACGTGCGACCACTTGGCCAACAATCATCAACATCCATTCGGCTTCTCCGTGCAAATCATGGAGAAGATGAACAATGAATGAGGGGCCAAGACTTACACTCCGAGAATGCTAAATTGTTCCCATTTGAACCCCTGAGAAGGTGAGGAGTCGAAACCCCCCATCTCTCCTTTCCCATGTGAGAAGGGTGGTCATTGAGTAAAACCCAATGATTAATTTTTTCAATGTTACATTAGAAGAAGTTTGTAACACAATGATTACCAAATGGTCGTTTCTTTCATCGAAAGCACTTCAATTCAAGATTCCTAGCCTAAAGGCAAATCTCAAAGTTGAAAGCATTTCCAAACTCACTCTTGACTATGGTGTTACAGGATGTACAGGACGTACTCATCTTGATTCTCGAGCATCTTATGGATAATATGGAGGAAGAAATTATCCAACTAATTTTAAATCTATTACTTGATATCAATTCAGTACTAAATATTATAATTTTGTCAATTTAATCCTAAATTTTTGTGTGATATTCAATTGTAATTCTTATGGCCAATTTTCATTAGACATCGCTAATATGGTGGTGCGTCACGTTGGACGGCCGAAGATGATTGAACCGCCATGTCACTAATTCTAGATAAAAATTTACTATAATGATTACATGTAGCACGGACACTCTCCGGAAGCCTGTCGTGTCGTGTCCGACACGTCCCCGACACGCGGTCAATGAGTGTCGAAAAATCCGACACGTGGTCAACTCTCTCCGACACGCTCCAACATGCGAGTCCAGAATTCCGACACGTGATTCCGACACGCACGGGGTCAATTTTAAAAATTTATAAAACTTGAGGGGTCAAAATATAAATATACCCAAAAGAAGTAATAAAAGAAGTAATAAAATTGCTATAAATATACACACACGGGGTCAATATTTTTTTCAATTTTGTTTTTCTAGAATTGTTTTATTTATTTTTTAAAGTCTTTTACTATGGAAGAAGTAATAAAAAAATGCTATATATGATAAATAAATTTAAAAATATCATTTCAGCATTTTCTTTAAGCAATATTTTTTTCCTCTAAGTTTTGTGTATTATTGTAAGAAATTAAAATAATGAATGATATTATTTAATATTTTTCGTGTAAATTAATTATATGCTATTTTATTATTATTTATTTATGTATATATATAAAAATATATTTAATATATAACGTGTCGGAACGTCGAAATTTTTAAGAAATGCAAAGGTTAAGAACTAAATGGAAAAATTGAAAATTTTATAACTGAATTAATATCGATACAATATATTTAGGATTGATTAAATAATTATCTGAATATGGAGACTGATTTAGAGCATGTGTGTTTCGACGGGCTTTTACATTATGCTTTTTGCTTAATTCAAATCTTGTGACAGACGCCTTTTGGCTTTTTCTAGCCCTTAACACCTAAAATATGAAAATTAACAGGTAGATTTACATATAATTTTTTCATTGTCTTTTGAAACTTGGGTACACTCATGTTCATATGTGCACTGTACATATGTTCTCTAAATTCCTCTCATTTCTTGGGATTCTTATACTGTATACGGGTATTGTTGGTTTATTTATGTATTGATTGTCATGTAATATGGTAGATACCTTTGTCAAGATTTGATAAGCAAGATGGAAAATCCGGCTACCGTCCTAGAACACTTGAATTTCCCATTATTGGAATGTGCTCCATTTCGATTTGTTATCTCCCTCACAAACTTCTGTAAATTAAGGGACATGTTGGAGAATAATTCCTATCAATGCAATGTATTGAATTCGTGCTGTGATTTACGCGCGCACATGCGACATTTGACGAAATTTTCTTATAAGAGCAATTCAAGTTACTCATCCCGTGCTATTCAGACATCGGGAAACAGTCATGCATCCGGTAAATGCCGAAGACTGCAGAAGCACCTATGAGTGGAGTTGCTTTGCTCTGGTAAATTATCATACCCGCCTTCAAGAGACATCTTGGGAAGATAAAAGCAAATTAGACTGGAGTATGTGGAAAAGCTAGCGATGAAATGTTATCTTTTCTTTATAAGTACAGTACCGTGAGCTTATTTTGCAAGGAAAGGTAAGGCGATGAACTTGGTCGATAGGCTCATCTGAAGATCTCGGCATTTCAATTTTCTTCACCTTCTCGACATTTCAGTTGGGCAAAATTTGACAACAGAAAGAAAACTTGTGGAGAAAAGCTAAGAAACCAGATGATTTATTAGAGGACCAATTGACAGGTTTCTGTTCTTTTTTTGTTTTTTTGTTTCCGGAACGAAATAGGAACAAAAAAAAGAAACAACAAATTGTTGTTTCTTGTTCCAGAAACAAAAATGAAGAAACACTTATGTACGGATTTTTCTGTTCTCTTCTCTCTCTTCTTCTTCTCTTCTTCTTTTCTTCTTCTTTTTTTCTTCTTTTTTCTTTCGCCGGTCGCCGGCCTCGGCCATGGCCGGCGACTGGCCGTCGAGGGCCGGCGACGCCGTCGAGGGTCGCGGCGACTCGCAGCCTCGCCGGCGGCGTCGCCGGCAAGGCCGAGCCTCGCCGGACGGTAGGAAACCCACCTATAGACGTACTCGTAGATTTAAGAAAAATAAAAATAAAGGAAAAAATGAAAAATAAAATTTTTTAAAAATTAAAAGAAACAAAAAAGAATAAAAAATTACCAAACGTGTTTCAACTTTTTTATTTCGCAAAAAGTGAGACCGCTGGCTAGCCGAAAATTTGAATGATGGTCAAGAGTTTCTAGATTTCTAGCTTTTTGCAAACGGAGAGACCGCTGGCTTTTGAATGATGGTCATGTCAAATGGAGATTGGAATGTCATGTGATCCGGCAAATCCGTACAAAATGCTCTGCGACTGATGGTTCTAAAGTTCTACACTGTGGAAATAAGATACTTATATTTTTGCTTTGTGCTTCTGAAATAGTCCTTTGATAAGTTTATAAAGGGCCATCAACAAGTCATCTATGAATGGAACTTCCATGACAGGATCAACTTTTGCTTTTTTTCTGACCTATTCCTTATGCGCATGCCTTGTCATTGTTACTGCTTGAATTACCAGCCATTAACGTGACCGTTTGTTTTAGGGGTTGTTTGGCAACTTGCCAAACAGTGATAATTTCTGTTCTTTTGTTCTCGGAAGTAGATTTAGAATAGAAATCCGTTTGGTAAATTTTTTGTTCCCAAGAACAAATTTCTATTTTTTTATTCCTGGAAGTAGATTTGGAACAAAATCAAGAAGTAAAAAATAGTTGATTCTTTGTTCTCGGGAACAAATCAAGGCCCATATTTTCTCTCTTTTCTTTTCTTTTTTCTTGTTCTTCTTCCCTCTTTCTTCTTCTTCATCTGCTGCCGCTGCCACCCTCCACCACCCACTACCAACGATCGTTGGCAACCGGTCCAGCGAGCTCGCCAGAAGCTCACCAAGCCAAGGCCAGGTCTAGCGAGCTCGCCAAAGGTGAGCCCAGCCACCGACGAGGCAGGCCTCACCTGGGCCTCCCCCGACCACCGGCGAGGCTCCCTAGCCAACTCCGGCGAGGCTCAGTCGATGAGGCACAGCCTCGTTGAGGGCCAGCGATGCTCCGCTAAGGTTGTCGGCCCTCGTCTGGCCAGTTGCTAGTCATCCTAAGGCTAGCGATCGGGGACTTGAAGAAGAAGAAGAAGAGAAAGAAAGAAAAAAAATAAAAGAAGAAAAAAGTAATTAAATTATTTAAAATTAAAAGAAAATGATTTGGAGTATAAATTTTGAGCACGGTACTAAATGCAATATTATTCCGGAAATTGAAATTTTGGACAGTTACCAAAAGGCTTAAAATGCTTAGAATTATTCCCGAAACAAAATAAAATAAATAAATCATTTATGATCAGAAATTATTCCCAGAACAAAAGTATTACCAAATGCATCCTTAATATCTCATCCGTATTGATTCAAGGTGCATTCCAATGGAACTTCAACTCATAATAAGTTCCATTTGCTAGAAAAGCTTCTATTTAGTCATTTCTTAAGTGTGGTTTTCAAGAAATCTAAGTTCTGACGAGTATTTTCAGTAGGATAGCGTGTTGCTTATATTCTATGTCTTCAATGTGTCGGCTGCATGTGAAGGAAGATGCATTGTTAACTTCAAAAGTGAACCTGTAGTGATGGAACTTGAAGTGCAAGTTTACGCCTTAACAAACGAAAGGCCCTACGCACTAATTTAATATCCGATCCATCATGAAAGACACATTTTTGGATATATTGCCTAGGGATGAACTATTTTAGGTTCCATACAAGTTCCATTTGGAACTTACTTGGTGGAATAGATTCCTAATTTTTTGTAACTTAGAGAACATTTCCTACATATCCTAGAATTCCGAAACCTACCCTATCACAGGTTACAGGATCAGTTTCAAGGTCTACTTAGGTTCCACCTATATAATTAATTGAACGATTGCATTAAATTAAAACCTTTAATGACCATTACTTGCTGCTATAATTCACTTACCATAGCTTTTATTTAGACATATGAAAAATATAAACATTAATAAAGTAAAATCCTCAATCATAAAATAAAAGCTCAAATTAGCATTTCTATATTACACTCATCATCGAACGACATGGAATATCGCAAAATCATGCCAAGACATGGATCAAGAAAAACATTAAAAGTCGTTCCAAGTTTTAGGTTACAAATTATAGGTTCAAAACTTGGAATCTGTCCATTGAAACAGTTTCCTTACTTTTTTAAACCATAACCTACTTTGCATATCTTGGAACCTAGAACCTACAAATTCTCATTGGTCCAATTCTCAAGTTCTAGGTTCTACCTTAGAACCATGCTCACCCTTAATATTGTCTGTAGTGGCAAGGTAAGTATTTGGGGGTAGTATACAGATGGCATCCCCTTAGTTTTAGGTAAGGTGTGTTTAGTGTTTACTATGTATCCAAAAAAATGACTGTTGACTGCATTATCTTTTCTTTTTTGTCTGATAATGCATTATCTTAAAAGTGACAGTATTAGACCAAACCCGTAGACTGCATCACCTTATAAATGACCAAGAGACTTCATATTGGAGTAGGGATGCAGAAGAGATTATAGATGTTGCAATTGTGTCAATTAAGAAACTAATGATGTTTTGGCTCACTTTTTTGGCATTTTAATACTAAAATTATGCAGTATATGGGTTTTGTTAGCATAACAATCTTTGAATTATTGTAAGAATAATATTTTATTGTGAATCACAAATTATTGAAGGAATAGGTTCCACAATAATTTATAATTATTTTGCATTTGATTTTTTATAATCCAAAATAAACTATTATTCTCATAGTAAATTAAAAACTATCACATTCTTTTTTAAATGGAGGGTTGCCTAAAATAAGTTGCTGCCTTAGAATTACCTAAAATGTGTTTGGCAAGTTATACTGGGAGGTTTTTTCTTTTCAATGATATTCTAAATAGTTTCATAAATTTAGCATGTGTTTGCAAGCTACGGTTGAATGATTTCTCTCTGTATTTAAGAACACCTAGTTTAACAAGATCGAGACATCATCTCGGTGTTCAATGTACACGGTCGCTCTAGAAAACAATCTGCAAAAAGAAAATTAATCTAGATGGCACTTCGAGTTTTTCCTGACATTCAGTTATGGAAGAGAGAGAGAGAGAGAGTTGTTCAAGAGCTCCTAATCAAGCTCTTCTCAATGTCGCGTACTGGCTTTCTCTTGCTCACGATCGTCTTTGTGCCAAGAAGTTCGACCTAAAATCTAAGTTAGTAGATGCCACAAAATTAGTTTTGGCATTTTTTTAAGGGTGCTTTTTCCACTCCTTTTTCGCTTAGACATTCCTTTTTCCTTTTTTTTTCTTTTGACCATATTATTCCTCGTGGAGCCCAGCAACATTGGTACAACTCTGCAAAGGTGATATGCCACGTCGGATTTCTAGCAAGTCTTATCAAAATCGGCACTTCAGTGTAACTTTTGGAAGTTTTGATACTTAAGGACCTGTTTGGTAACTAGCTAAATAATGTCTAATTATATTCTTTTATTCTAAAAAAAAAAAAAAAAATCGTTTGGTAATTTTTTTGTTCTCGGGAGTAAATCAGTGAGGCCGAGAAGAAAAGGACAAAAGAAAAAAAAATCTAATAACGTTATTAAAAGATTCTAATTCACCAATGAATTTGAGGTCTTACAAAACACATTTCTATTCGGAGAATAGAATTTTGAACAAAATCACTCAAAAATTTGTCCAAGAAACAGAATAAAAAAATTATTTTTAAATATAAATTGTTTTGGGAACGGAATGGTTACTAAACAAGCGATAAGTGTCTACTACCGATGCCAGGTTTTGACATTTGAGGTATACTTTTACCAATGGGAAGTAAATCCAGTTTCACCTTCTTTCATGGTTCAAAGGTTATGGTAGTATTTGATTGCATCCATGTCATTCATTTTTGCATTAAGATGGATGGAATACATCCATGCCATTCTTATTACTTCCCCTTGGTCCTGTACGACGGCCTCCAGCTACCACGCTGACAAATTTATCTATATATTTTCCATTTAACTGAGGTCATAGATTCATGCATGCCGGATATTGTGGATCCCGCGAGTTAAAGTGCACATGATTATTCAAAGATAATCGGGGTTAAAATTAAAGTTGAGAGCCTAACTTTATTGGGTTCTTCAAGGGGGTGCGTATCCTTAAATCGGTCAAATATTCTTGTGGCTTCTTTGGTCTGATGGCCTGCCTTGTAGGAAATTCTTTTGCTGATTTGTGTGCTGCTTGGGTGTTAACCTGGCAATTAATGTTTTAAGGTTCTACATAATTTTTGCTACGTTTGGATGTCTAAATTTCTAATGAAAATAGGATTGGATACGACAAAACATAAAATATAGAGATTTTGGTATATCATATCAATTATTTATAATGACAGTAATAAAGTTGAATATATTCAAATCATATCATGTATATTATTTAATATAAATTGATATATCAATATAAACGGACCAAAAATTTTACAAACGAAGATAGTAAAATTCTCTCACGATACTTTTGTCTATTTTATTTTTATTTACTTTTTATTTTTCTTCTTTTTTTAATTAATAAAATTTTATTAAATAATAAGCTATACTAATATACCTAAAATATGTAATAAAATATATTTATATATTGAATATATATTATAAGATAGAATTAAATTCGAATATTATATAATTAAAATTGAACTAAAAACTAAATTATTTTTATTTTGAATTTCTTATATTAGAATTCAAATATTATTTATATCAAAATATAATTTTAATTTTGTTAATTTAAGAATTTTGTTATTTGAGAAAAATAAATTTCCTATTATGGATATTAAAAATAATATCTACGTTTATCTCACATTTCCCATGAGATAATTTTATCTAACCTATATCTCATTTATATGCAACTTTGTCATGTCTTAAGCAGGGACTAAACACATGATAAGATAAATTTTAGCATATCATGAATTTTATCCTGACTACCAAACACAATGATTTTTCCTTTTTCTTTTCTTTTTCTACCTTAAGCAATTCGTGAAAAGCTTAAAGGAAAGATCAAGGATGCCGATGCTGCATTCCGAGGAAGTCCCTCTATTTTGGTATGGCATGACCGAGGTATGCCCACCAAGTTTCTAGTCATCCTTCAACAAGTACCATCTTTTAGGATCTCCTCATTGAAGTAGGGATGATCCAATGGATTTGCTTATAGGTTTTTTTTGCTACCCTACCGGCAAAATTAGAACTTCAGACTAGTGTAGATTCTTTGCAAGAAAAAGAAAAAGGAATTTGTGCGAGATTGGATCAAAAGGGTAACTCATATATAATGGACAAGAATTGGTGACGTGGTTTCTGCATAACTGATGAGCATCGCAACAGGCACAAAGCCTACATTTGTTCAGAAGCTGTCGATCCTGTTTAATTAATTGTAGTTACAGTTCAAGCCGAATGTTTATGCCATTTCAAGTTACCAATGTAAGTAAAAATAACCCACTTCCCCCAACCTTGAAGTAAATAAATAATAGTGTTCGAAAGATAAAAACCGAAAGACGAAAAAAGGTTTCGCGAAGACAATATGTGTTAAGAGCGTGCAAGTGATGGGCATGGTTGATGGTTGGAGTCAAATAGAGCATTAATCTCCACAATATACTGGCTTCCTCACGAAGTTTTCGACAACCTTGATTCTTCGACCTGGAAGGTATCCCATATCCTGTTTAATGCTTTCTTTTAATGCTATTGGTTGCTCTACCTAATAGTTCATCTCCAATTCCATGACGGAAGTATGATATTAAGTTCTTGGTGGATCAGGAATGGCAGATATCTCCACAATTTCCAACCGTCGCGAGGGGCGAACCAAAATAATTGCAACTAGTTGAATAGCTAGGGAATGCAATTTCAGGCATTTGGAAACACGGAACAGCTGAGCTTAGCACTTCATTATAGCATCAGGTATTCTGCTATCCTTGAGACTTGCAATCTAGCCTTTAGGGTGTGAAATATGAACTGGAGCTGCAGCTCCTGACAAATGAAAAGAAAAAAAAAAAGGCATGAGAGAGCTATACTATGTCCATGGCAAGTTTCGCCGCAGGTTGTTTTCTATACTATCCTGCCTTTCTTCTGTCTACAATGGATCCCGACATTTTCAGACTTCTCGTGGACCTCAATATGTAAGTTGTCTCAAGTCTTCTTCCTTTCTGCCTGAAACTCTGCCCTAGTCTACGCCTTCAATTTTATTAACATTTTCATCTTGTATTTTGTCCGGAGGATAAAACTCTGGAGAGAGAGAGAGAGAGAGAGAGAGACCCCTGCAATGAAATGGAAGTAACATGGGCTTCATCCCGGACACCGATTGAACTGAAATTGCAAATCGACATTGTCATCATCAAGTCATTTGGATCGTACATATGTTCTCTGCATTTGAGTGACTCGGCACCAGTACTTAGGTAGCAATTTTCACCTAACAAAAAATTTGATTTCCAGGCGTTGCCCGCTGAGACAGGAAGGGTGTGACCGGACCCTCTGTTTTTTTGCTGGGGGTGGCAAACTTGGTTCCTTGACTCTTCAACATGAGCTAACAAGCAAGAATTGCACGTTTCATGCTCCGAATCTTCTCCTGGGGAAGAGAGTTAAAGGTGCTGACCCCGTTCCGGGAAGACAGAATGCCAAAGTCAAGGGGCTACAGTCTCTTTCCACGCGTGATTGGAGAATTTCACACATGCTCATCGACCAAAACCATTGTAAATGACTCTCGATGGGGCATTAATTAATAAATCCCAGTTGAATAGTGGGGATGCGGGAGGTCAACCCTTCTGAATCGGCAACCGTAGGCAAGAGATGACTCGATGCCGTTTTTCAATTGCAGAAGTAATTCGCCGAGGAATATACATTCGACACCTGGGAAAACAATATCGAATGGGAGGTGTTAGATACGATCCATATGTGGTGAGCAAAACGTCATTTTTCTTAATTTGAGAATTAAGGGAGTTTATGGAAGACCACGTCACTACCGTGGATGACTTGTTGGGATGACTAAGATATTCGCCTGTCCTGGAAAATAACCATGAAGCCTCATCCCTCATCAACCCCTACCACCCATTCATCCTCCCTCTACGCACGCGAAAGAAAAGAAGCTTTGCTTGAGCCTTCAAAATATGAATTATGTGGCAGAGGACAGGCAAAATGTGAACTTGACAGGCTGCAACTATCTCCCAGGATCAGACACATGTGGCCCAATCCTATGTGCGAAGTAAACTTTTCTGCTGCATTACGTTCTAAATGGAGGTTTAGTCAATCTCTCTCTCTCTCTCTCTCTCTCTCTCTCTGTGTCTACTCTATAAATATGGGCGAATTGGAGGATATCATCATTTGTGCGAATAGTTCTTTAAGAGTTCCTAAGCATAACATTTATTTCACCTTTCGTTTGTGCGGAAGAAGAGAGTTGGCCATACGCATTGGCAAAGTCTTTGAATGGTGGGAACCATCGATCCCTTCTTGCACCATTCCTTTTCAGTTCTATTCCTCCTGAAAGAGAAAGTGCATGCTTCGCACCCGCTCTCCTCCTCCTCTCCTTCCCCCTTTGGCTCCTGCAAACAAGTCTGGTACCATCGCTGCCCTGGCCTCGACCCATCCATGTGAACTTCCCAGTTCTTCCCCCACCAAGGAGTAGGTCCACGTCAGTGTTGTTTCTTCAGTTATTCCATAATCTTGTCAGACGATCATGGACAAGAGGCAAGAAAAGATGAAGAGGAATGTATCTGAGAAGTCACTACTGATGCAAAAGCATAAGAAGAATAGTGATGACAATCAGAGCACGAATAAGAACAGGTTTCTGGTAATTATCAATGTCCTTGGGAGTACAGGACCAATAAGGTTTGTGGTGAAGAAGGATGATCTGGTCTCTGGGGTGATTCAGACTGCCTTGAAGACTTATGCCCGTGAAGGCCGTCTTCCGGTTCTCGGCACCGACGTCAACAACTTTATTCTCCATGATGCTGCAGATTATGCTGGTAATATATTCATATATCTAGCAGATTCAGATGGCGGATGATGCTATTGTCCTGATCAATGCTACTGTTTATAATCTCAAAATGTTCTCATATGTGCATTATGCAGATACATTTTTGTGTATTCTCTGGATTGCCATTGTAACAAATTGAGGAAAATAAATGTGAAGGCTTAATTTGGTTCTCTCAATTTTACTGCCTCTGTTCTCAAGAACAGAAATTCTGGACTGGCCTCCATCTTCTCGGAAGCAACCTAATATATTTATGTCTATCGGTCTTTATTTTTTCCTATCATTACGTTGTGCTTCACTTGGTATGTATTCGTGTTCGTAGTGGCGAGACTTTTTGTTTCTTTTGTGAATGTCGACTAACTCCTGCGATTTTTCAATTGTCAGCCTTGCACCCAGCGGAAGCCATAGGATCTCGAGAAGGAAGGAAATTCGTGCTGTGCAAGAAGCAGATTCAGCCACAGATGACAGAAGCCAGATCCGAGATGATATCGCGCAAGGGAAGTGGGAGCTGGAAGGCATGGCTCAACAAGAGCTTTAGTTTCAAATAACTATCCCAGTGAGGTGTCTCTATCTAGTATGCCATCTGTGAATGAACCATTAATGCCCTAATGCCATAGGCGACGGAGGGACATGAACTCATCGCAATTTCAAGCTCTTAAATTGTACGAAGGACCAGCCATGTATGGAATATATGTTTGCTTTTTATCATAAAGTTGTTGACTTGCGTGATTCCTCTTCCAAGTGCGAGTTCACCATGCAGAGAGAAATGATTGAACACATAGAATTCGGAGCTGGGCAAGAATATGATGAACCCAGAGAAACATATGACTGCGAAAATCATGACGGCATATGCGCAATGGCGCATGCATAATAGGGAAGTCCCAGCGTGCGACTGCGACAATCTACTGCATAAAGTGCTCCGGGTTACTTGGAACAGGCGGTCTCGGCCTAAATAGTTAGAGAGGTGGATTGATTAGTCGGACACTGGCGTCACGGACGGATGGCGTGTGAAACGTGGAAATAGCTTTGTCCTTGGCATTGTGAGAGCCAGAAACCAAAGAAATGTGATTGAAGGGTCTCTCTTTTCATCCTCTTCCTCTGCTTTCCCTTAAGTTTTCAGGCTTTGCAAACGTACAGAACGTCACTATCAGTCCGAACGAGCGTGGCTTGTGATTGGCATCGAACGTCGGTCGCATGTTTTTGTTCTTAAACATTTGTTGGATGTCGGAAGGAGATGAGACGAGAGTACCTAAATTCTGGGTGAATGGTGCAAACTCCCCCTTAGGATATATATTTAGCGAATCCACATACTTTCAATTTGGCGAAAGCAGTCTTCGTCCTAAATTTAAAAAATCTTTTAGATATTATTAAGATATCAATGATACTATGTGGTCTTACACGTGGCCGGATTTGTGTTTAGATTTGTGATATTTTATATTAGGCCGGGTTTTCTCTGATTTGGTTTGAGACTTATAAATAAGCCGTGGCTGTAACATCGAATTTAATCTATCTAATCGTTTCATCATTCTTCTTATTTTTTAAGTTGGGTATTAGAGTTAGGCGATTCTGGAAAAAACTTTTGAGTGCAACGCATCCATGAACTCGGTGCACACTTCCACCCATAAAGTGAAGAATCTTTCATCGAAAGTTTGATTTTGGAGTTGTTTACGGAATGGGTTCTTGGTTGATTAAGGAAATAAATTGTGAGTTCTGGAATTAAATTGCAGGGACAGGAAATTAGCATCAAGTGAATTCCCTATATTCTGTTGCAGTACAAAGGGTGTTCGGACAATTTGTCCTTAATTTTCATAGAAGAATCACGAGAGATTGGTTTTGTACTGCAACAGAATATAGGGAATGATAACTAGTGAGCAACACGTGTCTGGCAGGAGCTAAACCAGCGAAATTCGTTAGTCAACTTGACAGACGGATAAAAATTATCGCTTAAGAATAGAATAAAGACTGGACAAAAACAAAATAAAGTTTAAGATTCAAAAGCAGCTGCCAACCAAATGTCCGAGGCTAGAGTGTTCACCGCCTCAGATCAACAATATGCTAGCAGCAAGAAGTCTAATCATATCAGAATTAACCAGCGCAGTACAAGCCATTTAAAAGGCTCACGCCATATGAAAGAAAGTCTAATCACATCAGAACTAACCAGTGCAGCACAGGTCTATAGTTATCAAAATTTAACTGAGTCTAAGAATCTGTTTGTTTCACTGAAAATTTAATATTATTGGAAAGTGTTTTCCTAGTTAATTTTTTTTCCTAGGAAATAATTTTTTTTTATTTGGTTATGCTAAAAACCCAGTTCAAGAAAATGATTTATGTGGTTTATTCACAATTGAAAAAGCTAGTTAACAAACATTTTTTTGGAAGGAAAAGTGTCAGGATAATTTTATACCTATCATATTGGTGTCAATTTAATCATAAACTTTTTAATTATACCAATTTCGTCATCAACATTTTCATGTAAAGCTAATTCAACCATTCCAGCTAATTTTGACTGGATGTTGTTGATATAGACGCTAGTTGGCCTACGAGGCATGATGGATACCGAATTTGACATTTTAGAATAATATTTTAGTGAATTTTGATTTTTTTTCTTTTTTCACTCTCTTATTTTCCTCCTCTTTCCTCGGCCGACAAGGTCGCTCTCGCCAGATCTGGCAAGGCCAAGCATCAACATCCACTCCTTGTCCTCGCTCAGGAGTTTCTTCAATGGCAGCCGAAGCTTCATCGTCTTCTTCAAGCCATCTTCGTCCTCCTCTGTGCTGAAGACTCTATTCAGAAGCAAATCTCTATTGGCAACCAGATAGACAGGCCTGATTTAGCCATTGTAGAAGATATCGCCAGCGGAAATTGGAGACGAGCCTGGCCCTCCGCACGCAAACGTGAACTCTTCTTCTTGTCCTCCTCAACGTCCTCGCTATCGAACTGGGTGCTCTTGCTCTCCTCACCCCCGTTTCTTCACCAAATCTGGCAAAAGCAACCTCGCCAGCCACCGAAGGAAAAAGGAGGAAAAAGAGAGAGGAAGATAAAAATAAAAAATTGAAAATTGAAAATCATTAAAACAATATTTTTCAAATATGCACATTAACACCGATCGTGCCACGTAGGTCAATTAGCAGCCAAAATTAGCCGAAGGGATGAATTAGCTGTAGGTCAAAAGATTTAATACTAAATTAGTAAAATTAAAAGATTTAGGACTTTTTAAACACTTTACCCCTTCTATGGATATATCCAAATTAGTCATAATTACATGTTCATGATAGAATCAATAATTCAAATGTGAACACGTTTTCAATTTGAAGGTCAAAATAGAAAAGTAAAAGAAAAGATAAATAAAACTATGTGCGAAGATCAGTAAAATGATTTCGAAAGAAAAGGCAAGAAATTTTTGTCATAGTTTTTGAAAAGCCGCCAAAAAAAAAAAAAATTCATAATCACAGTTGAGAGAGAGAGAGAGAGAGAGAGGCTACTTACGCAATCGAGATGCGTCCGTAGCATGATAGTGGTGAACGTATCCTCACGAAAATGATTTCCCTTTTGACCGAAGGAAAATTCACTGGTTTGGATTTTAGCCTGGGAGTCTCGCTTAATAAACAATTTTACTTGGTGCACACATGAAAAGTCTAATAATATTTTTATTAAATATAGCTTTATTTGAGACAAACATACCTTCACCCAATCTGAAATACCGATCATAATCTCCGAAGAGCGTAGGGGAATTAGAAGAGAAAGATTTTTCTTCATTTAAATCTTAAAAAGCATAGTACAAATGCAATCTAATTCCAATTAATCTAATCAAGATAGGCATGAAAACATACATCCCGAGGAATTGGCATAGTGATCTAATAATGGAGATGTACCCGTGGATTAGGCACATGGTACAATCTTGATTCTCCATTGAACCCGAATGCAAACAATTCCCATTAGACCAACAAGTCAGGCTCAACTCATGTCTTATTTAGCTTATGAGATTATAAATATTTTTCATGAGCTCGAAATCAACCTTTTTTTTTTATCAGACGATATTGACATGCCTTACAGGAGATTTCTCGACCCATAAAGGTACAAACCAAAATTTAAATTGAACCTGGATAAAATGCCCATAGCGGTCATTGGGGTCTAGCCTTCTCGGAGATGGCAAAGCGTCCTCGTTGAAACCCGCTCCACTCGCCGTGGGGCCTGGAGCAAAGATGGAGATGGAATTTCCCCATCATGGCAACGCAGGGCAGTAATGGATAGTTTAAATTAGCTTATTTCCCCATCACTTTTTTTTTTTCGGCTTTTGATACGCTCTACAACCTTGAAAATTACTTCTTACTATTTTTTTTTTCTTATTTCAATTTTTACTAAAAGACAAATCTACCAATGCTCCTCTCAAATAACAAAAATTAAGATCAAATGTGGGGTTTACTCCTTATTTGATATTATTTCTAGCCCTTTTTTTCTTCTATTCTGTTTTTTCTTTAATGTTATATGAGTTATGTCATGCGTCATTCAATTCAACAATTTCAACATAAATTTTGATGAACGCTAACGGTTGATAAATATATCATAAGTGTATCAATTTAAGATTTTTTATGATCCAAAAATTAATTTAGGGAAAATTGTAATAGGTGTAGTAGCTTGGGATTTTTATTGGTGTTAACCCTTCTAAAAATAACCAAAGCACAAGTAATAGTGCAAAGAATAGTCTACTGGTTTTAATGAATGCATTCGGTTTAATTAAAACTCCAATATGTGACATTACATCATTAACCATGTATTTAAACTGCCCAACTTTTGTTTTATTCATTGAATGTAACACTCCAATTTTTATATTTCTCACAATCACTTCACAATTTTTTAAAAGATATTTTAGAAAAAAATTAAAAATATGAAAAAATCAACTACATAAAAAAAAAATTCTAAACATCCATTATTATCATGCAAATTTAAAAGAAAATACTCCTTCAAACACTATAACATGTAATATTGTATTTGTCTTGATTACATGAAATAATTAGATGTTGACGAGAGAATTATGGCAATTGTACTTGCATTTAAGACAACTCATTTATACCATATGCAAATCCTTTTCTTTTTTTCTTTTTTTTGGTCAATTCTAAATGCACCAAAATTTCCATGGAAACCATTAAATCTAAGAATAGTATCTTCAAAGTACAAATTTACTACATTAATAACAAGTTAACAAGAAGTATTGTCCATTCAGCTGCTTGTTTCCCCTAAAAAAGGCTACTCCCTGGGAAAAAAAAATATTTTACCTAAATCAAACAATAAAAGTATTCAATCATATTAATAAGAGAGTCATTATAAACTTAAAAAACATATAAATATCAGGGAATAATTTTCAATGTTATAGTGTGAGAAGCTCTTAAATCGTTGCATGCTCGACTCCTCCGTGCCTAATATATATTAATATTGACACCCAAATTTTAGCACTCCAATTATTCATTTATTACATAAAAATTAGGGATAGACCATGATCCCTAAAATTGCATATCATATAGATATTATGAGCATTTGTATTAGTAGTTAATAGGCTCATATATTTACATATTTATCGAATGGGCGGTTAATGGTTTATGTGAATAGCTTTGAATAATGAGCCCACAAGAGCATTAAACTTTGGATAAGGAAATAGTTCCTCCATGGTGACCGAAATTACATGGGTGTCGTAAATTGTTAAAGTCGATTAGGAAATTTTGATCACATGGCAAAGAAGCAATTGGCATTGATTCCCAATATATACGTGCATGCTCAGATATTGGAGGGAACAAATGCAAAGAATGGTGAACAAATGTAAGCGGCCACCAATTTGCATGTGGAGAAGGCCATCCACGTGAAGGAAAATTATGCACTTGGCCAAAGATTCAAGCATAATTCGGTCAACATGGGGCAAGGAAATTGACCAACGTTATTTTAAGAGTAAAGAATTGATGCACGATTCTCTGGTCATATTCACCCAATATTGGCAGAGTAATAAAGAATGGAAAGAAGCAAAAGTGAATCTCACTTGATTGGGAGGGAATGAAAGAGTAGATTTCTTTTCCTTGTCCAAAGTTTGATATTCTGGCCAATATAGAGAAGAGTGGGGCCGTACCCGCCCCGGGGGGTCCCAACCAAGGAGACCATCGGTGGGATTTCAAAGAAACAATTGATTTCCTTGCCGAGGCGTCACTACATCGTTAGCCACCGCGAAACGCCACACGGCCGTGACTTTTTGAGGTGGCCCGTCGCTGGGCAAGTTCGCTGACCCGTTGGCCACAAGCCGATCACGATGAAGCATCATGCCATGTTCCATATCATCTTCCATGTCATCATATATGCCATGTCATTCCTTGCATGTCATGTAGTCATCTATATGTTTAGGTCATTTAATTAGATTCCACATCATATTAGAAATTGCATGTTTGATTTATATACTTTCGAAATTGTGTGTCATGTTAAATTAGTAGCATGAATTGCATAAAGCATGATTTTCATTAAACGTGAGAAAACCTAAAAAAATTTAGTGAAATTGTGTGTTAATTAAAATCATATTTAGGATGATGATGATGTGATTTTCTAGCTAACAATTCATATACTTTTGATTCGTTGCTTTGAGGTAATTAATTCTTCCCTTTCCTACAATTTATTTACCGCTTTATTGGGTGTTAAATTAGTAATTTGCACACCCGCGTGATCATCTCATATGATTAGATCACATGTTAGGGAGTAATAAAATGAATCCAAGCTACATGCTAAACATTTTTTTAAAAAGAACGGTATCGAAAAAGTATTAGAGAAATCTAGTATAAGCAAGTCACGTACCCAAAATCTCTAATTCATAGGAGTAAAGCAATTCTCTATTACTTTACTTGGATGTCTAATCAACCCACCAATCTACCATAGACTAATTAGTAACGACTCATAAATGAAAATAATTTGCATTACAAATTGATATAGGTTTAGGAGAGCCTGATTAGGTTTAAACTTAATAATCCATTAACCGAACCACTTCAGGGAGGTCGTGATATTCTCCACCGTGAATTTCAATAGACCTTGAATGTGTTGATCCAGGATTTTCGCCTTTCAATTTGCAGGTTTGACTTTTATAGATTTGACTTTTGTGGCCATATAACCCTTACAAGTATACGATCTCTTCCCCTTTCCTACAGTCCCAAATGCAGCAGGGTCGCATCGTGTAGAAGTTGCTTCTCCTTTAATTTTTTAACTAGAAGAACAACCTTTATGAGATGTAACTAGTGGCTCATTTGAAAATGGATTACTTGTCCGTACAAATTGTTCAATTAACTTTTAAACAACTTCCCTTTCAGAAACGGACCACTCTTGATAACTCCTTTCCAACTCATATGTAGTTACCGAAATGAATCTTATTAATTATTTTGAGTAATATGGCGATCAAGAAAGGACATTATGTCAAGCTTCATAATTATATATAGAGGCAAACCATCGGAACACCTAGGTATTATCTCATGTACACATGAAAATCCCATGGATTGCATAAAATGCTTGGTACAAGCAAGTAGCTCAACCCTACATTTAGCAAACTCATATTGGTTGAAGAGCTTGTTTAAAGCAAATACTAATACACGTTTAATCAAGTTCTTGAAAAGAGGAATTGGAAGATGATGAGGAACTCTTATATTTTCACTTGACTATTTGGTTTTGATTTCTCAAAACTGATTTTCAACTGCAAGGCATATTTTCTTTTCACCTGTACTAAATCCCTCTTTGAAACTTATGGATATGCTTTCAAAGTTGAATGAGCCTCTTTAGTTCTTGAAGTAACATGATTCCCAAAATGCATGTGCAAATTTGTCCAAGCAGGCACAAAAATCTCTTTGAAAGGAAGCCATGTTTATTTAATGTAAATTAGGAACGAATAGTGTTTCCTTTATAAATGATCTTCAAACCTTGGACCAATCAGACACAAAAGAATCTCAATTTGTTTCTTCTTCAAACTAAGATTTACATTTTACCACAATATTCTCCGCAATGCCCCAAACAAAACAAGATTGCACTTCTAGGAAAATGCATTCATCAATTGCAACTCTCAGTCAATGACAATAGCTTAAATTTGACAATCAGCACCCACTATGTTGCTAAACATTGTCAAAAAGCCTAAATATAATCTTCCTCTTCTTCCTTTCTCAATGATGCAAAGGATGAGTAGACAGAAGTATCAAAGCTTCAAACTCAATAATCATTTTGTATTCATTAGTATTGTAAGGACAGTCCAATAAAAAGACACTTGAGAGGTTCTTCAATTGTGCTATGGAGATAGGATGACAGGAAGATGAATGTGTCAAGTGACATGTTTAAGATTGTAGGTGAATCTACCAACAATAAGCTCATCCAATAAATCTCATATCATAGTGCGACCATTTGATATTCACGACAAAATTTCACTTTCATGTTGTAAGCAGTTTCAGCAACAGCTTGAACGTTGGGATTTCGTTCTTTCAAGTTGGGATTTCTTTGTCTAAGTTGCTTGTCTTTGGAATTAATTTTTTTGAGGGCTAACTACTCTTAGGCTCATCCGTCAACATGGTTCCATAGAAAACACAATAGAAAACACTACAAAATTTTTGTGTTGTTCTTAGGTTTGCTAGTATATTTACCCTACCCATTTCCTTTTATTCTTGAAGTCATTAGTAGTTTTTAATTAAAACTTGACGATTGAAAATGCTATATGTTTTTGTTCCCTTGTAGGTGCGATGGCTGACAACAAATTTTACATCACTATTTTCTTTGGAGGTAAATTTCAAGTTGAACCCTGTCTTGCATTATGTATGTGGAAGCGTCAATATTGTTAAAATACACTTAAATAAGGGTCCATTGTCTAATATAATTGAAGCTATTGAGACTTTAGGATGGCATAAAATAGACGAACTCTTTTATAGAACTTAGAAGTAGTATTCTTAAAGAAGGGATAACTTGCAAGTATTTATGGGATAACTCTGGTATGACAGATCTATTATATCATTATTTTCATTCTAAAAATATTGAACTGTATGTTCAGTATGCCGATGGTGAAGAGACAACTGCTAAGATTAGGGAAGCTAATATGAAAACCATAGATCTGTCTAGTGTGAAATGTGGAAAGTATTGATAATGTGGTTGGTAATGTGTTCAGTAATGTTCAAAAATATAATTGGAAATGCCAATGATGACGAGAATCGAATTGAGGTTGGTAATAGAGATTTGGATGAGGATGAGGATGATGATACATGTAATTTGATGGATGTGAAATAGTCAAGTGACAATAATGATTTTGAACTAGTTAATGCAAGCATAAATTTAAAGGAATTTTCAGTGAGACATAGGCTCAAACTAGAACTAGTATTGAAGCAATTTCCCAATTAGACATTAACTCTCAAATAGAGTTATAGCTGATCCTCTAATGGTCGATGCTTTTGGGTACAAAATTGAATATTATCATTTATATGAGGAAGAAAGTCTTCATTTAGGTGATGAGAAAGATGATTTTTTTCAAGATGGAGGAGTAGGTTTCCATCATATGATCAAAATGGTAGGAATCCAATATTTGTTGCTGGCATGACATTTGAGGATGCAACTGAGTTCAAAGATATAATTGTAGGGTGTTTTGTGGCTAAGCAAAGAGCAATTAAATACACCAAGAACATTATTAGATTTTAAGAGTTGGGTGTACCCAGCCCAATTGTAACTGAATGATTTATGGTGCTCTTAACAACAACACTAAATCAATTCATTTGAAAAAGTACACAAATGAGCATATATGTAGCATCACTTTTGATAATAAGAATGTCAAGTATTTATTTACTAAACACTTCATGATTGTCATTTCTACAATGCCTAAATTCAATGCATCTCAATTGAAGAAACTAGTTAAAGAACACCTAAGGTGAATGTCACTTTGAGTCAATATAAAGAACAAAGCTAAAAGTGTTCAAGAAACTACAAGAGAATTATAAAGAGTATGCACATATGTACAATTACTTGGGGAAGCTTTACATTGCAAGCCCCGCAAGCACAATCAAAATGAAAGTTGAAAGGCCATTACCAAATTCTTTACCATTATTTGATAAGGCATACATTTGCCTCTATGCCTGCAAGAGAAGATTTTTGGCAGGATATGGGAAGATCATTGGACTAGATAGATGTTTCCTTAAGGGCTTGATGAAGGGTGAGTTGTTATGTACTATAGGGAAGAATGCCATTAACCAAATATGTCTAATAGCATGGGCATTTGTAAGAATTGAGAATAAGGACTAATGGACCTGGTTTATCAACTTGTTAAAGGAAGACCTCGAGGATAAAGGCAATGGTTGGGCTTTAATAAGTGACCAACAAAAGTATGAAATACTATCATCGTGGCTAAAGTACATCGCAAGTGTCAAAACTTGGTACAGATAGACATTTAAGTACCAAAAGTTCCAAACATACACTTAAATATCACTTTTTTTGAAAATTGGAATACTTAAGTGTCAACTTCAGCAAAAGTAGCAAACATGGCTTATTTTCAGAATAAATGTGATCTATATGGCTCATCAAAGTTGTCCACTCAGCAATCAATGTGCAAAACAACATCGTTTTACCCCAAAAATTGATTTTTAAATATAAATATTAATTAAGTTAAATTAAAAACTAAGTTTAAAAAAAAAAAATGATGGGGTAGCATTCAAGGAAGGCCTTTACGACCCTTGCCACTGCTGCCGCCCCACCTTTGCTGAAAAAAACCGAGGATGGTAGGGCGAAGGTTGGCCGATGACCCTGGCCGACCGCCAACGAGGCCTCACCCTCCCCTAGATCAACGAGGGTGACCAAAGGCCACCTAGAAAGGCCAAGGGCTACCACTAACTGGGGCGAGGTCACCCGACTGACGGATCCTACCATCGTTGGCCCTTTTTGATGATGGCATGGTAGCGATAGCGATGAGGGCCATAGAGGCCCTTGCTGATTTGCTACCTCCCCCCCACATACTCCTATTCTAATTTAATTTTTAAATTTAATTTAATTAATGTTTATATTAAAAATCATTTTTTGGAGGCAGAAACAACGTCATTTTGGGACAAGCTAGCCATGTCAACACTATGTGGATAATTTAAAAAATAATAATAATAACTGCCACCTCAGCAAAAAAAGTTGCCAAAAAATGCCACATCAACATTTTCGCTTTGGCACTTAAGTATACATTTTGGAAGTTTTGACACTTAAGTGTCCACCTATGTCAAGTTTTTGTACTCAGGGTGTCCAACACTCCTATTATCACTCAAGGTCATGATGATCATAGAATGTGTGTAATGATTACAATATTAATGTTTTTTTTTCCTGTATTTATCATTGTCTTATCCTTTTAGTATTTGAACTTTTACCAAATGCTAAGCATGGAATGCATGCAACACACATAAAAATACGAAGGAAAGTAGTTGATGAGATCATTTTGGAAATATCCTAAGAGTACTAAAATGACAAATTTTGAGGTGCATAGATAGAGATTGAAGAAAATGACTCTACAACCACATTAAACCAAAGCACTGGTGTAAAGCCTTCTTTAACACCAACATAAAATGTAATTTTGTTGATAATAATCTCGATGAAGCTTTCATTGGCAAGTGCATGGAAGCTAGGTGAAAGGCCATGGTGAGTATGTTGGAGGATATTAGAATCATAGTTATGAATAGAATGCACAGCCAAAGAGATGCATGTGCCTGATGGACAAAAAACTATGGTTCATGGGTTGTGCTTCAGTTACATCATAATACAACTGCTAGTAGGTATAGCCATTTGCTATAGAATAGAAATCAATGATATAGAATTATGGAAGGTAGTGACAAATATGTTGTGAACTAGAATTTGAATCTTGTTCTTGTAGAGCTTGGGAAGTTAGTGGAATTCGATGTTGCCATGCCATATGTGCAACACAGAACAAGCAAACTAATCTAGGAGACTACTTAGCTAAATGCTTCAACGGGGATAAAACTTAAGTGTTTTTCAATTCACGATGCCTATTGTAAGAGGACAGAAATTTTGGGACAAAACCAACAATGGCAACAAAGAAGCTCCTTAGCCCCCACCAATCAAAACGATGCCTAGTAGGCCAAAAAGAAATAGAAGAAAGTAAACAATTTACTTCATTGAAAAGTGACTAAAGTAACAAGAGAAATTGTTTGAATATATCTAGCTACAACAACATTCAACTTATTACCAATTTAGAATCTATTGCATAACAACCCATTTAAGAAGCCAATCTAACACCATAAAGCATGTATCATGAAATCTACAATAATATCACATCTATCTCGAATGCCTTCACAATAATCGCGTCCAAAGAATGCATAAATCAAGCCAGACAAGTTGAATTGGGTCACCAAATATCATAATACCAATCATTATTAGTCTAAGTAAAAATTAAGCTAACTTGACATGTTGAATTAGCAAAATCATATACACTATTAAGGAAATCTACAATATACCTGCAATAAAACATGTACACCACCATAAACATGAGAGAGCAAAAATCTGCAACTATATCACATCTACCTTAAATGCTTTCATAGTAACTTGACATGCTTAATCAGGGAAAAAGGCCACGCAAGTGCAACATTTTCACTTTTTTTCAATTACGTCACAAGTTACCAATCAAACCAATTGATCAATGGGAAATATTGAGAGTTGAAGGATCTAAAAATTCCTCTATGCTTTTTCCTAGTCTCTCCACTTTTTTCATGTTTGACTCTATCAAGCTTAACAAGGCAAACTATGATACAAATCTAGAAACTGCAATGCATGATAAGCTCAAAGATGTACATAATCTTTACCTTGCAAAATGGGACCCAATAGAGAGCAAATCTTGAGCAACAATAGAAACGTTAAAAAAAATGACAAGAAGGAGAAAAATTGAATGGGGATGGTGAGAGAGCAAAAGCAAAGACACCTGTTTACACACAAATTCTAGGGTTGTGCTTTGTTCTTGCACAATTATTCATCCTCTTCACCACCCCCTTCCTTGTCCGTAACAGTACTTAGATTTCGAAAAAGAAAAACTAAGAATTTTAAAAAAGACAAGTTCTTGAGTGGGTCCTGGTCTCACATTGTAATGTTAAGCCTAGGTTTCACTCGTAACAATATTGTCCACTTTAGACCGGAGCTTGTACGATTTTGTTCTTCTAAGCTTCGCCCAGCAAAACCCTTATTATAAGTTAGAACAAATGCCATCGCATATAAGGCACTTCACCTTATCACACCCGAGTGATGTGGGATTCGATTCATTCTTTGCCCCCATCACTATCCTAGAGTTGAAGCCGCACTTTGTTTGAGCCCTTCCTAGCCCCGATGGTCGCTCCCGCCCAAATCATTACAAGCCCACCAGCTTCCGCACGATTCATCCCCGAACCACACACTTTCAGTTAGGCTATTGGCTCTTACACCATAGTGTTAAGTTTAGGTCTGTTCATAACAATATTGTCCATTTTGGCCGGAGCCCACACAGTTTTATTCTTCGCCTAGAAAAGGCCTCATTACAAGTTAGGATAACTTACATCACATATAAGACACTTCACCTCACTACACCCAAGCAATGTGGGATTCAATTTATTCCTACCCCTATCACCATCTTAGAGTTAGAACCACACTTTGTCCAAGCCCTCTCTGGCCCCAGCAATCAATCTTGTCTTCATCAAATTGAGCCGTTACAGACAAAAAACTCCAACTCGCAAGAGGACCCAAATCGTGAACTGCAGACTTGATTTGGGGCCTAGGTTTCAAACAAAGAAGATGTCATTTGGGAAGGAGGAGAACGGAGCTACAAAGATGTGAAGAGAGAGAGAAGAAGAACGCAATGTAAAGACGTGAAGAGCGGGAGAGAAGAAATGACTTTTTTTTATAAGTAAACTATCCAAAACGAATTTTTTTGTAAATATTCAAGTCGAGTAGTTACAATAGCAAGCTCAAGCTCAACTCACACACTTGATTATCGAAGCCTAACTTGTTCTCAATCCAATATCAAAATGTGGGAAAAATTGTGAGAAAAATCCTAAACCTATTGAATTTTTGTCAATTTTGTCCTAAACCTTTTGACCTAGTGCCAATTCAATCCTTTCGACTAATTTTAGTATATATTGCCGACGTGAACACCAACCAACCTATATAGCACGGCCAGCACTAACGTAAACATTTTTTAATAATATTTTTCTATTTTTCTATTTGTGTTATTTTTCTTTTTTTTCTTTTTTTTCCTTTCTTCTTTATTTTGCCAATAGTCGGCCACGAGTCACCAACCATGCCTGAGTAGGCTGGTCTCACCTAGGCGAGGGTTGTCATCACCTACCATAGGCAAGGCTCCGCTGGGCAAGCGCAAGACCCAATAAAGGCTCCCATCGCCCTAACCGAGGCTGACCCTCCCCTAACAGCCCACCTAGCCATGGCCAATGGCTATCACCAGCAAAAGGAAGAAGAAAGAAAAGAAAAAAAATCATAAAAAATAATTAAAATATTAAAATATTATTTAAAATTGTCCATGTCAATACTAGTGATGCAACGTAGGTTGGTCAATGTCTATATCAGCAATATCCGCCAAAATTAGCCTAAAAGACTGAATTAGCACATATCAAAAGGTTTATGGCAAAATTAGCACAATTAAAATATTTAGAACTATATTGGCACCAATGCAATAAGTTTAAGACTTTTATGACACTTTTCCCTCAAAATATGAGCTCTGACTAGACTCAAAATAAAATATCCAAACACTAGAATTCTCACTCAATTATCATGGAGTTGAACAGGAACCCGAGCTCAATTTGAGTGCAATAAGCTCAAATATTTTTCTTTGTATTCATGTGTGAGGCTTAAAAATGTAATTTTAATTACATTTGTGTCTTTTCTCTAATCATTTGAAACAAAATAAATAATAGAAGCTTATTAGCTCGCGAGCCAGTCAAATATCAACAACCTTAAAAACTCCACTCAACGGTACTTGAGTAGCTTGAGCTTAAATTTGACTCGAAATTATATGATTATTGAGCTAAGTACGAGCTACTCACTCGACTATAGTCGGCTTCCTTTGTGCATGTTGTCCAAAATGAGTCGGTTAAAATCCTTGAAATTTGTCGGCCCAATTCATTACTCAAATAACTCAACATACTCTTTCAGCATTTCCTCATCGACTTCGCGTGTTGCTTCCTCGATTCCTTGAAGACGCCACACAACATTCGCCAGAGGAACGTGCTTTGTTCGCAAAACTTGCTCCCTCTGACCAATATTCGATTAGGATTCTCAATGTACAACACCGGTTCATCCATCTCATTATCCGTCACTCGATAGTCAAGTTCCTGTTCAAGCAAACGAAGTGCTTGTTTAGATAGAGTAACTATTCTTCCACATGCGGCCTCACAAAATATCCCACCCCAGTGTCTCCACAAAACCTATATATCCTCAAAAAGGGCAGTACATAGGCCCAATCACTATATAATATTGAGATAGAGCAGCACACTTGCATATGCAATATAGGCAGTCCAAGCAACGAATAGGCTTAGCGATCTACTGCACATGCAAAGCGGGTGACACAAGCCCGATACCTCCTGTACACACACCTATATATATTCAACACTGGCAATAAAACAGAAGGATAACCAAACTTTTCCAATGCTGCACAGTCCATCCTGTAGTCCACAATACAAGGCCTCTGTTAACACCCAAGTTTACCCCCGGAAGCATGTGCTGGTCACGAAAAAGTTTTAAATGAAACGCCCCGTTTTGATTCGCGAAATCAATGAAAAGCATTTTTCGTGAAGGTTACTTGAGTTAAGCCCGGACAGGATTATAGGAGCTAAACTCAAAGTCGATGGCCGGAAAGTTAATTACCACGTGTCAGGCTATATGGATGATGTGCTGAATTTCAAGATTACAGAAGATTAGCACTGGAATTCGAACGAAAATAATTGCTATGATAAATGTGAGTAGAAATAGGGAATGATTATTTGCTTTAAAGGGCAAGTTACACGAGCATTGTCGACAAGTCAAGGAGCAATACCTAAAGGAAAAGGATGTCTAGGGGAAAAGAAACAGGTGAAGATTGCAAAGACTAGTACCCAAGAAAAGACAATCGACTAAAGAACATCGGCTTCCTATAAATACCATAGTTTCTCCACTAAGAAGGCCCCCCAACACAAAACACAACAATTACCTTTACTTTATCTTTACTCTACCTTCATTTTATCTTTACTCTATCGCATTTTAGTTGTAGCTTTCAGGATTCCCATCGTCGATTAGATTTCGGCGTGTATCTCTATCTGGTCCAATATCGTCGATTAAATTCCGGTATTGTTCCACAAAACTCAACGTCATCGATTAGATTCCGACATCGTGTTTTCTATCTAGGAGTATTGCTATTGATTAGATTCTGGCTTTACGCCTAAGCAAGCTGTGACGTTGATTAAATTCCATCATAATTTGGGTCCAAAGCATAGACTATGTAGCTATTTGCGTTCAAATTATGTCATTGATTAAATTCTAGCGTAATTTGTGCAAAGAAGCTATTCGTCTTTGAATCATTTGCGCATAAGTTGTGAGGGCTATATGTACAAGTTGAGAATAAAACTCCCTTTTTGCATTTGATATTCTCTATCCAAACTCAATACAAAATCTGAATCTCCTATAATAAAACCAAAACATAGCGTTTGGTGAAAGGTTATTCACGGGAATCAAAACCGATGAAACAGCCTCCAAAAGACGTATCAACTCTTAAATTTGTCTAACCCGGGGATATGGAACTCAAATTGTAACGGGAACGATAGTCTACGTCATAGAAGTATTTCTATAACGATATATACAACCAGTTTATCGAATAAGACACGTACATTGACTTTCTTGTGTTAAATCTTTGACTCGTAACAAAAAAGTACTGAAAATATTAATGAGTGAGCGAACATTAGCTCAATTAAGAAAACTTCCATGTTTAGAGCAGAAAAGCAAACCTTAATAAACTCCTCTCGCATTGATAGATTTTTGCTCGGTGTGACAAAATTGGGAAGTTACTGAAGATGAGGTGACAGGCAAGGCATGACTCCCTGACGATGAGCAAGGATTGGAATGAAGCTTAATGCCTTGATAGAGACAAAGTTGTTGACGTGAAGGAAACAAAGAAGAAGATGGTCGCAACAGATACAATGATTGAGACCAACGGCGGGAAGAATTGGTGATTATATTAGAAACATTCTAGGATCTTCAAGAAAGAGGAAGAGATAATTAATAAAGATTACGTCTTTACTTTATTGACTTACCTTTACACTTTATTAAGGAAGGTACTAATACCTAAGCAATATGCACAAGAAAGGAAATAATCTAATCTAACAATAAAATTAGCTATCTTAAAAATTAACAAAATATTAAATAATCTCACTAATATCTAATAATATCTCTAAAAGTACTCTTAATAGGGAATTCTCTAATATTCATTAAAATATACACCTAATCATGCCTTCAATATGGCAACAATAGAGGACTAAGGTCCTAGATCGATAGCAATACAAACCGAAGTCCCAATTTAGCTTCCCTCAACAGGGGCATTGCTCAATGAGTTGAGTGGGTAGCCAAGGTCCGGTAAAAGTATACGTGGCATAAATTAATTAGAGACATTTGCATATATTCATCAACCCCAATTCATGCCAATTCAATTAAGTTCCAACTCCATTCGATTCATATGCCTGTGCCATTCAAATCAAGACGATCAACAAGTGAAGCATCATGTCACGGGGAATATAAATAAGGAATATGGACTCTATCGTACTAAAATTGAATGCAGCTGATTTTTCCATTCAATAGACATAAATTGATGTGTCAAACTTATGAAACCATCAACCTCCCTCACTTGTCCTCGGATCCCCTGACTGAGGCAAAAGCCTCATGAATCTGAGATGCGTTGATCAAAAACTTGCTGATTGAACTAAGCTTTGATCAGAAGCCGTGCAAATTTCGGAGCTGTGGCGTCCTAGTAAAGGCAAGAACCTAGTAAATTGGGCTCTTTTTCTTAAGAAATTCTCTTAAACAGGAGACTTGCCAGAAGAGAACAAGAGGAAAACAAAAGCTAAGGTGCAAAATAAACAATCTGAAAAATATGCTTCTATTACTTGTACCTCTAAGAAAAATTAGTCAACCGAAGATTTATTCATTATCATTAGAGTATTTTAGAGATAGAAGGAAGCAAACGAGCATTAATAGATTTCATAGCATGTCAATACTAAAAGATTAGGAGCCTGCTGGGATGATCAACAAGAACAGCCCCGTCTAGGCTCGAGAGGCCCGAAAACTAAGTGGTCAAACTTAGGCAATGTCCTTACACAAGAGCTCAGCCTATCCAATTTTGGCCTAGGCCTGCTAGGCCTGAATTTTTTGTTAGACTTTAAATTGCGTGAATAAGTTATCATGTTTATATGTTTTATTAATTATATGTATATAAATTATATATAAAAAGTTTGGTTCTTGGGAAATACATTAAGCCACCCCTAAAACTAAGGGAAACTTAGGCAATGTCCTTACACAAGAGCCTCCCCACCCCGTCGCATGCCCATTCTTAGCTTTGCCTCCACTATTCTATAAGATAGCCTGGAAAACTCTCTTCTTTTTTCTAATGTTTGAGAACTTAAAATTTCCGAATTTTTCTTGCTCTAAAATCAAGTTCGTAAAAGTTGGTTTCTTGTGCACTCATGTGGGACTGACCAAGTGATGAGGGTGCTTTCATGCTTTCGGCTTGGAAACCGATGGTTGAAATTTCGATTCTTGCCCTACGCAACTCGGATATGAATGTGGACCTCTAGCGGTGGTGGGTTTGTTATGTTGGCTCCACTCTAGATAGCCAGTTGACTACAGTCGTGCCTTCGAGTCATTGAAAAATTCAATAAGAAGATCTGGCAATAGTTTCCAGGGACCATTTCATAGGAAAGTAGTTGTATAGTTTCCAGCAGAACTGGGAAAACATCATCACGTGCCGCTCACTCCAGGCAACTACTGATTGGAAGGAGGGGCTCACCGCCACCTATAAACTCACCCTTGCATGTGCATGCTTTCGCTTTCCATGGAAGACTAAAAAGTCGAGATGACCCGAGGCCCCCACCATGCATCAAAGAAGCAAGCGATGCAGTGAAACATCGCAAAACTCGTACACACATGCACACAAGGTTCCACCCACTCGAAGGGAAATAGATCGACACACTAACTTAAAGAAACCAAACACAGAGACAACGAAGAAATTGCGAACGGGCCAAAAGCCGCGTCGAAGAAGACCGAGCATGCAAATAGAGAATGGCCTGGGGCCGCTGCCTGGTCACCCTCGATTCCCCGCCGATAAACCTGGGAAGCGCCTTTCTCCTTTACCCTCTCCTTTCGAATCTTATTATGGCGACAAGTTGGTACATACCGAATAGGCACTTCCATTCCGAACCCCTGAGAGATTATAATGCGATGTCACGGTCCATATCGCACAAGGCATGCAATCTCCTGAGCTGCACTCAACTCTACCAAAGCCGGCCACGCTCAAACCAATCAGAGAGGCGGCTCATGGCCACATTACTCGATTTTTATAAATCCACTAGTTAGCCATCCATCCGTTTAACCCAATCATGCGCGCAGCAAAAGCCTCTTTGCCTTTTTCTTGCCCCTCCTCTCCGCAATCGCTTATTCTAATAGCGACATACGCCGCCGTATCTCTTCACGACGTCGCGTCTTCCTCGGACGCAACTGGTCGAAAGCTGATGATTTGCAGTTGGACATGTAACTAGATCACACTTGAAAAAGAAGGCATATGATTAAAGGGAGGCCTTTTCATGTGGATGGGGAGAAAAAAGGATGGAGGAGATTTAGTGGAGATAGAGTCATACCCAATTACTCCCACCCCATGTAACAAAGAAAAACTTTTTGCGATTTATTTAATTTATTTATTTCTGCCTTTTTCAGGAGTAGTTGTTGAAAAGGGCCATCACTTAAATGTGTGCAAATGTGAAGGAGGTCTCATGCATTTGGGGGTCCATGTTGTCTGCCAAAAGCAGAGAAAAAAGGAAAACCCAAAATACGTAATTAAGAAGAAAATGAAAGGAATGAATGGAAGTGCTTTGTTTGGGTGGAGATTGTCAATGATCACTATCATGGAGCCACCCCACACTAACCGGTCAATTCCAGAACATCATATGAAACGAGCCCTTTGCTTGCCCAATCGATTATGGTCTCTGTAGAACTAGATTAGATTGAGATCAATCGCCCCCCAAGATAAGAGAGAGAGAGAGAGAGAGAGATGAGACAGAGACAGGGAGAGAGGGAGGGAGGGAGGGAGGAGAAAGTGAAGTTTGGGCAAGGCAAACTCTTGATGGTAACTTTGCACTTTTCTGTAATCAATCATGTGAACAGTCCTATGTTGACTTGGCTTCTTTGATGGAGTGGTGAGAACACAAGCCATCATGACAGCTCTGTTCCCCATTACTTATTGCCACCGATTTGGCCCCCCGACTCCTCATTAACATCCTCAGCTCATTAAGGAAGTATGTATGAACTCGCCCGAGTTCGGAAAGTTCAGGAGAGCTTTTAGATTTTTCGGAGGCGGCATGGATTTGTAGGTGGCACGTCAAACCCCCTTCATTAACACGGTCTAGAACTTACCACCATAATCTTAGGGAAGTTATCCAAAAACTTAAACCTATTACACTTTTATTAATTAAATTATAAACCTTTCAATTTTATTAATTGAGTCATAAATATTTTCACTTTTTACTAGTTAAGTCCATCCAATCAAATTTGGCTGAAAATCGTTAACGGGCACGTCGGTAATATCATGTACGACGGACATTGCTTAATATAGACAAATTTTAATATTATTTTAATATTCTTTGAATTTTTGTTTTTCTTTTTATTATTTCTTTATTATTTATTTTACCAAAAAAGGAAAAAAATGGGAAAAAAAGAAGAAAGAAAAGAACAAAAAATGATATAATTAATTAAAAAATCGAAAAGAAATTAATATATTATTAAAAATTAACTATGTCGACACAACACCTGGTTGTTTTACATGACACCGCTAATGTCCACGTTAGAAATCGACTGGATTGACTCAATTGGCAAAATATGAAAATGACTATAATTGAATTGACAAAATTAAAAGATTTAAAAGATAATTTTCCCTAATAATCTTTTGGCACATTTCTTGATTGTCATATTTTGCACTGTCGAAAAAAAATAAATAAATAAAATAAAATATTTTGCACTGTCGGCTGACCGAATGCACGTGGAAAACTACCGCATCATACTTCAACCTCGCACGCATCAGATCTCATTTGCGGCCACACAGCAAATTATCGAAAAGCGGCCGGCTAATATACTAATCGCGCATTCGGCTGTCCCGTCCTGCTCAATTAAAGAACGATATGACATGCGGTAACTATTGAATATAACCCCTCTCTCCATATCCCCCCACTACGCATCCACCAATGCACGAACAGGGGGGGGTCGCATCATCTGCTTGCGAGCTCACCGAAAAAGCATCGACGTGATATGGGGATGAACGCAAAGTCCGGACGCGATGATCAAAGATCGGTGCATAAATCCAAACCCCTACGGCCACGCATGCGAGTCCACATCATCCGACTTAAGGGCAAACACGACCCGAAAACAAGAATTCTCATAGACCTTCTTCCTTAGATATTATGCCAGCTCCCACCCTGTTTCGACCATTCAATTCGAACCACCAACGGTCGGTCTCGGCAGGACAGTTATTTACTCGATTCAGCACAGGCAAAGGTCCAAGCCATCCGGCGGGTTGCATGGTCTTGGCTTACGATCATTACGTACGGCTTGGGGATTCCACGCCGCGTTCGTTGCATCAATAAGACTCGACGCTTGCTTGGGCCGACTGGTAAGACGCGTTCGAACTAATCAAAAAAGAGGCGTGAGCAGCTATGAGGTAAGGTCTGCCCCGGGCTCAATACTTAGGGACATTACCCGAGATATTAGCACATCAGCTGATGACGAGTTCAAATGCGAAAATATTTAGGAGATTTTTGTGGGATCACAATCAATTATTCAAAAAATGTAATATGTTATATGAATACGTGATTTATTATTTAAATATTCAAACATTACTTCTCATATTTAGTCTGGTCATTTTGCTTAGTACCAAATATGGAAATTTGATTGGCGAAGCAAACGGAGTTTACAAAGATTTGAACTCTATACTTTTAACTCTAATACCATTGAGATAATGTGGGATCATTATCGACAATTTGTCATGGTTTTATAAAAATCTCACAATATCCATCGAGTTGTAAGGTTTAACATGTTAGAGAAATCGATTTCATTCGATTTTAATTAGCGGGTTCGCGAGGTTTAGTGAGGCATTTCACGGGTCCAGGATTCAACTGTGAAGAGTTTTGGAACTTGTGCAGTGGCGGATAAACACTACGTCGGGTTACCCACCATTTAAGAGTCGTGAAAAAGGTCTCCACAATTTTATAAATAAATAAATCATTTTTAGGGAGAGATATCGACGTCGGATCAATCGACCAAAATGCGTATACGCATCAAGCTATGAGGCCGGGTTACTCATCATTCGCACCACCACATCGCTAGTCACTATGCGCCTGCAACTAGCTCTCGCATGCATGAATTGACTAGCTCTTGCATGCATGAATTTCAACTATACCGACCAATTAATAAAAGTCGTGAGACAGCAATTTCAAGGAATGGATCAAAAAGTCGGAAGAACTCTAGCAGCTAGGAAGCTAGTGGTCATTTCCAAATCGGGGTTTTGACAAATCCTCCATTGAGGTCTTCCAAGTTGATATCTTAATTGACATCTTCCTTCTGGATTTATCTTGAATAGGGATCCTTGAATTAAACTTTAAAAAAAAAATGAAATTTTCTTTTTTTAAGCTATACAAACAATTATTTTTAAACAATATTTTTAAAATTATTTATTTTACTCAAAATAAACACATATGTAATATAAAAAGAATGGTTAATGCCACGAAAAAAATCAAACTAGTACATTTATGACAAATTTATTCTAAACCAATTTTTTTACTAGCAAAAAACTCCAAATTATATACAATTAACAAATTCTACCGAAAATCTCAAATTGGTATATTTGTAACAAATTTATTTTTCATTAACTTTCGCTAAATTGGATTAATACCCCGAAAAACCAAAAATTAGTACACCTATAATAAATTAAGAGTAAAACACTAAACTAATACACCATTTAACTTTCATATGTCATCCAACTCAACAATCTGACAATAAAATTTAGTAAAGATTAATGGAGAGTAAAATTGTTACAGATCTACCGGTCAAAAACTTTTAATTTTGTGTAAATTTATCATTTTTTGTAATATTAACTTCAAAACAAATTAGATTTTTGTTTGCTTTTTTTTTTTTCCTTCTTTTCTCTTCATTTAATATGAAGGTGAAATTGAGCCCACCAAATCGAGCCTCGGCTCCCCAAGAATGCAAAATATGGTCCCGGCAGAACATGTGAAGATTTCCATGTTTCCCATGATAATGTCTTCAGAAAAAAACTGTGCAAGCCTATCAAGATGGCCCCTACATGAAAGCGCCTCTAATTATTGTATTTGTTTCTTTCCTAAAAGAAAAATATACAGAATTTATTCATTGGCAAAAGATTAAAAAAAAAAAAAAAGATTGCTCAAGTGATAATATGAACATAATATCACGTGAAGTCTTAGGGCATGTTCGTTTAGATATATAAAAAGCGATAAGGCAACTTTTGCATTGTAGTTAAATTTCACTTATTATTCGAATCTATATGTTAAAATATTGCGAAAGTTTCAGATATTTAAATAAAAAAATCAATATACATGCACAACCAAATTTGGAAAAACAAAACAAAATAAACAAATGTGCCAAAAGTCGTCAAATTTGTCATAAAAGTGCAATCACATCTTACGACTATAGAAAATGCAATTAAATCATAAAATTTACCAAGTTTGTGCAATTAAGTACTTTCATTAGCTACATCCACTTTAGTGACGAAAAACATCTACAATGTAATGGGCGACGACTCTATATAATGGGTTCAAATCATCAAATTTGTATTAGCCTTTTTTTCCTTTTCATAATGTAGCGCCACATCTGTTCTCACGTCTGTTCTATGTACCACATCTGTTCTACGTACATTGAGATATATAATGCCACATCAGTACTTTTCCATCACTCAAGCAGGAGGTACTTAATTGCAACAATTTCACAAATCCTTTTTAACCTCAATTATACATTTCGAAAGATTTAGAAGTCGATTTCAATTAAGGTAAAAAAAACCAAATACCAAATATAGGCGAGCGGGTTCGATTCTAACACCGAGGGTACAGTACTTGGAGATCGGATCCCAGGAAGTGAAAATTTCTTTGGCACATCGCGCCTAATCCCGACGCAGGTCACGGCTCGACCCGGTCGCAGGAAAAAGCTGACAAGAGAAAAAGCACCGCCACCACCACCACCACCACCACCGTCCTGAGAAACCAAAATGCGACAGGGACAGACGCTGGCATCTTTTCTCCAACCTCCCACCCCACCCCCGTCTTGCACGAAAACGCACAAGAACCTCTACCGCCTAGCCCCCCGACTGTGCAATTTACCCCGGCAATGGAAAAAGCAAAGAGGGGGGGAGCGCGCTCTTCTTTTTCAGCGTCGTCGTCGTCATCATCATGAAGATTATAGCCAGAGAGGTGAGGACAGCCCCATCAAAGGGCCTGCTTTGATGTCGTGCTTTCGGGGCTCATCCGATCGCGCCCTCCCCCCCGTTGCCGCAAATGGAAATGTAATAATCATCGGTTTGGTAAAGATTCACTTTCGCGAATTATTGCCTCCTCCGGCTCTCTTTCGGGTTAAAAGATGGCTGCTTAAAGCGTACCGTCGCCTCGCAGCTGTAGGTTGGGATGAAAGGCGAAGGGGAGTGGATGACAGGCAGAGAGACCACGCGGATTTCGTCGACTCCCGGAACCCAGTACCTCCCGTTGAGTGGTGTCCAGGAGGCTATGAATTTGTACTGCTGTTTTTCATTTTGGGTTTCAATGGGATCTTCTGCTGTTGATGCTGAACCAGGGTACAAGAATTCGATGAAATTGCCATATATGCTTAGAAGTTTTACATAAATTAGAAATTTCTGCGATACGCGAGAGCTCTAGTGAATCGTTCATCTCCTGGACTTATGTTCTAAGAAGAAGGGTGGGTTAAGCGGTGCTTATGATGCTTCGGTTTCCTTATGTCCTAGTTCTGCTAATCATCATCATCATCATCCATAGGGCTATATGCTTCTGCCATCTGACTTCCACCATCACTCACTCAAAACTCGATTCGGTCATCGTTCAGTCCCAACTCCATTACAATTAGAACTCGTGGACGAATGAACGAATGCTGGAAGTCGTTCTCCCTTGTCAATTGCAACACCAGCCCAAGTTCAAGAGTCACCATCCCTTCCTCTCGGTTCTGTACCATCATGTCACCTCATTATCTGCACCTCTCGTTAAGCTCCCAGGACAGCTTCTCACGCCCACAATCCGCGGGTTGCCCTTCCAATCTTCAACAAAAAAAACTTATCTCCTGTTTCCTGATCAATTAAGCATATACGCAATCGCACGTAGGCATATAACAAACGTTTATCGCTCATGGTCTGGCAACCAATTCGAGTAATGAAAACCAGCAAACAAATTCGCCACACAAGAAGTGACGAAAGCGAAAAACCAAGGTCTGGCAGCGAGAATCGTCGTCGTCATCATTTTATTCCAGAAGCTAAATGCAGAGGATACACATTCGCATTCATCCAACCTTGAGTAGAGCCCAAAGGTCTAACCAAAATCAAAATTCATGAAATAAATCAATAAGGAAGATTTGGAAGATCTTGCAGAAGACTACACAGAGGCAAAAAACAAGAAGTGGAACTACACGCTCTGAGGTTGTTTCGTAGCCTCTCTTCTCTTAGTACCTTCCCAACTCAGGCAAAGCACTTCCATTCACTGATCATCTAAGGGGTCCAACCGACAACAGGGTCTATCTCGATTTCGACCAAACTCAACCGAACGACAGTTGATTCACTGAGTTGCAGCAGCGAGTTGCCACGCCGAAGTGGCGATCAGAGGCCTCGTGTGCCAACCGAGCATGAGACAACCATCGTTTTCCTCGACCCGGTAACCTTCTCCACCTGCGAACAGGGCCAGCAGCATGCTCGCCTGCTTGAACGCGTTGGACCCGAGATGGACCGGGTCGAACCCAGCCGATCCCATCCGCGCCTGCCACTGCACCAACGTCTCGTGCCGCTCCACTCGATCCGGCCCCTCGCAGGCCACAACATTGCAAATCTGCCGACCCAAGTAGACCTCGGACATGACCAGATCCTGGTTCGGGGGAGCCACCCCAGACCCTTCCAGCGAATCGAACAGGCTGGAGTAGTAATGCAAAGCTTCCGTGAACCGGTCCACGAACCCCGGGCCATTGTGATTCGCCTCCTGTTCCACCATCGTCACTATCTTAGGTCTCATGGCCTTGATCGATGAGAGAACCTTGTCAATCGCCCCCGGTCGGGCGAGCAGGGGGTGGAGCTCAAACACCGAGTTGACGGCCACCGTCTCGACCTCGGGAGGGCGGATGTCCAGCATGGCGGGCTCGAGATCAGCCAGCGAATTCGCCACGAAACCCCGGAATTCGAACTCGACCCCGATAGTGTCGGCCAATTGAGCCAGCTTCCAGCCGACCTGCTGCAAGGCGTCGGTGTTGTTCGGCTGCGGCGGGCCAATCCCGGTGAGCCGGAAGGCGGGCGGACCGCCGGGCCTCAGGGCCAGAGCCTGCATGAGGGCCGGCCACTGCATACCCTGCTTGAGGCCGAAATCGATGACGTGGACGCGGCTGGCGGTGGCGAAGGCTTCAAGAATCGCCTGATTGGCGGTGAAGTGGGCGAATTTGAGGTACGGGCAGGTCTCGTAGAAGTGCATCTGGAGGATGTCGTTGCACGAGGAGTCGAGGCTGCCGTCGTTGGGGTAGATTCGGTAAATCCGGCGGGCGAGCGCCTCGGCGAAGTAGGTCGCTACCTTGCGCATCGCGCCGTTCTGCGAAGCGGCGAGCAGGCCAATGTGCTTGACGAGCGCATCGGCCAGCTTCAGGTTCTCCTGCTGGACCGCCTCGGCGCAGGCCATGAGCGTGTGGACGAGCCGCACCCCAGTCTCCTGCGTGTCCACCAGGACGACCGGCCGGGTCGACTCGGAGGGCGCCGCTCCGGCGGCCGACGAAGAGGACGAGGACGACAACGAATTCGACCCGCCGTTCAGGGTCTTCATCTTCTTCCGGGCGGCGCTCTCGAAGTCCGAGTCGCCCTGTGGGAAAGCGGCGACGCCGGGAATCGCCCTCAAGTCGTACTCGGAGTCGTCGTTGAAGATGACCTGGGACTGCGTCTGAGTGGGAGCCGAAGTCTGACTCAGAGTCCGAGTCTGCGTCTGAGACCGAGACCCGAGATGCGAACGGTGGTGCTGCGCGATGGTGGAAGACGACTCGGCCGCAGCGAGGACCGCGTCGGCCACCTGCTGCGGCGGCGGAGGGGGGTTGAGCTCGAAGAGCATGCTCTGGACCCACGAGGAGAGATCGGAAGGGTTGTAGTGGACGGCGTCGTAGGACAGGTGCGAGATGCCGTCCTCCTGAGCAGAGCCCATCACCATCTCGAGCTGCTCCAGCTTCTGCGCCACCTCGGCCATGTCCGACGACCTCACCTTGTACCCGAGCACCGCGAGGAGCTCGTCCATGCCGCCCCCGCCACCGCCGCTCGGATCTTGGTCGTCCTCGCCCCACATCACCATCTTGGCCTTGCCAGAGCCGGGCAATGAGTGGGTGGAGGAGGACGACGGGGGCTCGCCCTTCGAGGCGCCGCTCGCCTCCCCGCCACCGCCGCCGCCATAGCCGCCACTGCAAGCGTCTCGATGATCCCTCTTCATCTCTCTTTCCCCTCTCTCTCTCTCTCTCTCTCTCTCTCTCTCTCTCTCTCTCTTTCCTTGCTTTGATTTCAGAGATTTCGGAGGGCTGTGAGTGGGGAGCTGAGGATCAAATTTCGTTCATGGCAGCAGGGAGTGGAGGAGGTTTTATGACTAGCATGCTGCTGCTTTTGCTGGCAGCGTCTCTTTTCTTGATTTTCTTGATTTTCTTGGGGGGGGGGAGGGGGAGGAGGGTGGTGGGGAGGTCCAGTGGAGGAACAGCAGAGGCTGAGGAAATGGAAGAGATAAGGAACAAGGGAGGCCATAATAAGGGGACCTCTCTCTTTCTCTCTATCTCTATCTCCCTTTTGTTTTTCTTTTTTCTCTTATCCTTTCTGGTGTTTTTCTTTTTTACTTTCGTTTCGGGTTCTAGCTATAAATTCCACTTTTCATCTTGGGATTTTCGACCCAAAACAAGCTCTTGGGTTTTCTCATTTTGAGGGCTTTCTTTCTTGTTCAATTCTAAAGTAGCAACTTTTTTGCTAACCATCATCTTAACATTAGTAGGAGACAAGTTTAATTCAATCAATTTTTGGTTCATGCCCTTTTACTCTTTTAACCTCCTCAATCAAGAATCAAATCCCATCTCACCTCCATCCCGACCTCCTTCATCGGCGAAAATTTGGGGCGATGCAGTGACGATGAATGATATAAATGAATGTAGTGATCGGATCTATGAGCATCGATCGAAATGACCAAAAACAAATCGAGTTTTTTCAATGAATCACACTGTCTTCCACCATTCAATTTTCCATCAACACGCAACAATTCTCGTTTTTCGTGTCGCGTAACTCGGACTCTCCTCACGAGAACTTGTTCATCATGACAAGTACTTCGAGCACAATAACTCTCAATTGACACGACATTTCAGCGACCTCCGTTAAATAATTCATATTATCAGCAATCGGAAATTCTGAGAGTATCATATTCCGATATCGTATGTAGCAATTCGAGGGTTATTTTTATACCCGTGATTATTGTAATAGCGAAAATGGACATTGATTTGCCACTTAAACGTCTAAACATTACGATGAAAAGTTTATACTTCGGCCAAGAAAAAAGAAAGAAAGAAAAAAGGGAAAAGAGGGGGAGGGAACGGATGGGGAACGGGAACGGGGGCAGGGGGAAGAGCCGTAGCAGCACAGCAAGGGCGAGAGGAAAGGAGGGATGGCGACGGCGATCTGGAGCGAGCGAGCCGAGCGAGTTGATCAGGTTTGGCCGTACGATCTCTAATCAATTCCGGAGATTTTTGGGGACTGAGAACGAGGGATGGTGGGCCCGCCCCTTTTATGGGATTCTGCCCCTCCCCTCCCTCATCTGAAATGATGGTAAGACATCCATCCCCCACTTGCTCCTCCTCCCCGCGTGCTCCCCACCTTCCTCCCCTTGCCTTCTCGTCAAAGCCGTAACCACGAAAAATTGAGTGCTGAAAAATTATACCCTAAAAATTATTATTTATATCGCCTGAAATAATATAATCATAAACGATAAAAATATTTTCTATAGATAATACAGGCGACCTTTTCATTTAAAAATCATTTTTTTAATTATTTGTTTTCTGTGAAATAAATGATAAAGTAAATTTTCTTTTCATATTCATTTCTTATTAATGTAAGCGTGCCGAACAAAACTAATTGATACCGGTGGCAACAATTGTATGGAAGTTTTACGTGGTATCAAAACAAGGGAATCCTCAATTCCGATCTTATCGAGCCTCAAGTTTAGCCTATTTTCAAAGGGGGAATGCCAGTTTACCCTATTCTCAAAAGGGGAATGTTAAGAGTATTTACATTTTAAAGCACATATTGAATTTTAAATAGGTAAAAATGATTCCACGAAACTTTTGCAGTGACGCCCTTCACAAGGAGCCCGAGGAGCAAAACCTTCTTTGACTTGATTTACCGTAAAAGATCGACCCATAGTTTTCCCTTATACTTCTATTAAGCAACATCACTTCCCCGCTCAAAGGGCGAATCATGTAATCAAGCACCCTTTTATCTTTGCGCTTGGAAGTCAATCTCCATTTATCCTAAAATTAACTTTTGCAACACTTTGTCACCTTTTCGGGGTCCTCCATCTCATAAACTTCCTAAAAACCACCCGTTTGTTGCGGTTTTGAGACAAATTAAGAACTTTTAACTCTCCAAAATGGTACTGCATTGATTTTATCGATTCAATGTCTTGAAGGAAAGTTTCGAAGGTTTAAAATTTAAAATAATAACGCTGCCAAATTCGAAAAATAGCAAGAAGTGAAAATCACTTTAAACGATATGAAATTTATTAAGTCGTCGTAAAAATCCATTGCATTAAATGTTGAACAAAGGTTACTATGAAATTAAGTCGTCTAAAAGCAATTTTGATTCAAAGTCATCTCTAAAGATATTTTCTTTGCGAATTTATCTATAAATTTTCTGTTTAATAAAAATTATAATAGAGAGAATTTGACCCGTGGTCAATGAGCTTTAGTGCATGTCGCGACCATACTGGAATTTTTTGGTCAAAATACTAGTGTGCTTTTGACTTTAGCAATTTCCCCATTTTTTAAGTGAAGTTGCGCCAATTGTCTCTCTTCTATTGCTCGAATTATATCTTTAGGTAACAGACTTTGACTAGACGGAATTAAAATTGTCCATGTGGGTTTATCTGGTTTTTATGGACTTTTTCTTTAGCACCTTTTTCAATATTTTTCTCCTTTTTGCATTTTGTAAAACTGTCTCTCTCGGTCGCATAACTGTTTTGAACTTCTTCTTTTTATGTCTCGCGTTTTAGAAATTTTTCATTTGAAAAATTTAAGAGAAATAACATATGCTCAATTCGCTTATCTCGTTAATAAAGAATAGAGGCATATTCATTCTAACAAAAGATTACTGTAAAGTACCAAAGGTTTGCCAGCAAAAATATTGAGAATTTGAATTTGCTATAATCTACCACTATTGTCACCCTCTTAAACGAACATCGAAAAATTATTCATGATACAATCTTTATCTTGAAAAAATCTACTAATTTAATTTAAAAAAATGTTGCTAATCTCATCGTGCTTAAGCCACGGTTTTATCATTAGTGTTAAATAAAGTGGATTTAAATAGTAAAGAAGTGATGATGCCATGATGAGGTTTTTTAATTGTTTTGGTTTTTCTTTTTCGGAATTTACACTTACTTACACATTCTTAGAATGTATTATTAAATATTTTATTACTTAATAAAATTAAAAATTTTATATCAGAACAATTAGAACAGTACATTTTTTTCAAGTGGCATTCTTAGAATCATGGAATGATTTTCTTTTTCAACTTAAAAAAAAATGAGAAAGTATAATTGAACTATACATGATAATTTTTTAGGATGATGGGTTAAATTATTTCCTTTTCTCCTTTTCATTTCGTATTAGACAATATGCAATCGAGTATGTTATTTTTTTCTCATTATGATTTTTTTAGCCAAATAATAAAAAGGCCAACTATTAAACAAACAAAAAAATGATTGGCATAATGGAAAACTTGTTAAATAAGAAATTTAACTTTAAGGGCAAAACCACAAAAAAAAAAAAAAAAACCCAAAATTGTGTCCATTGTAACACAAATACCATAGACTTTTTTTTTTTTTTTTTTTGTATTTCCAACATTCCTAAACTTACACATTGGGACACAAATACCCAAAACTTCTTTTTTGTGTCACAAAAAAACCTAAATATATCCTTTATTTTAGTTTCATTCGGGGTATATTTATTACACTAGTATAAGTTCAAGAATATTTCATGACAAAAATTTGGGTATTTGTGTCACAATAATAAGTTTAGGATTTTTAGCAACAAAAAGTTCGAGATATTTGTGTCACAGTAAATAAAATTTTATATCTTTTGTGATGTTAATCATAACTTTAATTATAACTGCACATTTTTTTATTTATGCATATTACTCCAGTTGTTTTTCGCATGACAAACAAGTCGCATATATGCATTTGAAATTTTCACTTTACCTAAATTCAACTAGTTATGATACTTCATAGCCGACTTTACAATGCTATGGCCTACTTTATGATAGCACTCAATCAACATTTGCAAAATTTTGCACATTAAAATTGCAATGCAATAATTTAATCAATTATGAATCATTTTATATTTTATACTATTTATACGTAAAGTTTGTGAACAGTAATTTAAACACAACTGTTCGTTGAGACTGCTGGTTCGGGATACTTAAACAACCGAAGACGACAGCTTTTTTTCTTAAAATAAATTACTTTGACGGGCATTAAGATTATTAAAATAAAACTGATTACAAGTTTTAAATTTCGTTTCCTCGTGTCCCCGGGGAGGGGGGTTTTAAAAATCTGGTTTGACACGGTTAAGATAAGGCCGAAACTGAAGACAAAGCGGCGCGTGGCCTGCACGCCGCGACGCCTCGAGCGTGGGGGAACACAGCCTGCCCGCCCACGTGACCCCACAACGAGGAGCAACCGCAAAAATAATGTCGTTATTTCTTTTTCTTCTTTTCCCCATTTCTCCCGAATTTAAAAAAAAAAAAAAGAAAAAGGGGGCCCCACGCACGGGAAGGAGGGTCAACTTCGAATAGCCGAACGCGCCGGCCCGGCGGGCGGACGGGGACGCGCCCCGTCGCCGCGCGGGCCGTGGCTCGGAAGGGGCACGCGGGGCCGTCGGGAGCGCGAGTGCCGCCGCACGCGCCCGGGAGCGCGTCGGGCGGGGGTCCTCCGGCAGCGACGGCCCCGGAGGCTGGCGTCAGCCCCCCCCTCCAACGGCCCGCTGGAGCTATCTTCTGCGGGCGCCCCCACGCTAGGGCGGGGGAGAGATGGAGATCGAGCGGAGATTCAGACGTCGGCATCGGTTCTGGAGCCCACCGGAGGTCCCGCGAAAACGGCTGGACCAGCGGGAGGGGCGTTACCGTACAACCGCTAACGCCGTTTAGAGAGGAGTTTTTATTTTCCACGCAACTTCGCAAAATCTCTTACGTACGAATGGGAAATTGGAAAAATCAATTTGCACGTAAGATATTGCATACTAGCACGCAAAGAACTCGCAATTAAAGAGAGACCCGAGCCCCAACTCTCGACGAAAAATATTATAAAAATCATTATCAATTATATATAATTTATTATCTAAATGGTTGTACTTGTCAAAGTACTAGGCGGAGAAATAAAAAAACTCATAAGCATTAGGATTAAAGACATCTTATTTTCATATCATGAAAGAAAATCTAATCCCAAACAAAAAATAAATAAATAATTCATGCGAACCGGACTTTTCTAACACTTGAAAATTAAAGACATCTTATTTCCATCAAATATGGAATCTCGGCCGTCGCTAGATCTGATGGGGTCTCGCTATTTTAAATGGTCCAGATTCGACCGGGGCACTCGAACCCTATCTGTAGCCTAAAAATACAATCAGCTTGCTTTGTGTTTCATTCTTCTCTTTTTCCAAAATTATGTTGCTTTTTCCCTGATTATTTTTTTTTTCCTTTTTCTAGGATCGGGTTAAAATGGGAACTAGCAAATGGGTGGAAGGTGGGAGTGCGCCCCCATCCCATGTGACGCTGGGGAGCAATTGGGGAATGGAATCGTCCTTTTCTTTATGTGTTTTTGCTTTTCTGGTCCTTCTAACATAAAGACCAAACAGTGAACGAGAGACATGCAAAGGTTAAAGAAGGGGGCCAGAGCGACTGACTGACACGCCCTCTTCCCTCCCTGCATCAGTGCTGTAGTACCCTCCTCCCCTCTCCCCTCCCCACACCATGTGATCCCGCCACGTTGCCCCCCACGATTCTCTTCCCCCATGGTCCCCCCCGCTCTCCCCTCTCCCACCTCCACAAATTTCAAGTCGGAGGTTCTGCTTAATGAAATGAAATAAGTACAATACAAGTCTCCATATATAATTGAATTATAAAATTTTCAAAATATATAATTAGATCTTAAAATTTATCGTGGAGTCTTAAAACTTTTTGAAAAGTACACAAAGTCCTGCCATTTATCATAAAAGTGTAATTGAAATTTTAAAACTTTCAAAAGTACTCTCGATGAAACGATGTGATTTAACGAGATTGATGAACTTTTTGAAAATTTTATAATTCGGTTGCACTTTTATCATAAGTTTTAGAGCTTTGCTACACTTTGTGAAAAAGTTTTAGGATTTTTAATACATTTATCTTTAAAAACACGTGCCCCGTGCTTGGCATTAGAGAATTTGACACGATCGATTAATCTAAATTTTGGCCTAATGTGTAATATAATTCTTGAATTTTCAATTTGTTCAAGATGGTTCCTGAATATGTATTGTTGTTCCTGAACTTTCGATTTGATTAATATGGTCCATCAATTTTCGCTCAATGTGGAATGTTGCTCTTGAATTTTTTTTTTTATATGTGATCTGTGAACTTTTAAATATGTTTATATAATTCAAGCACTACATTGAATATATGTTAATAATTCGGAGATCATATTGAATGAGTTATGATTTTAGGAGTGAGATTGCATATTGGGTCAAAATTCACCAATTACATTTACACAAATTATAAGTTTAGAGATGATATTGCATATCGAATAAGAAGTTATGGACCATTTGTATTGTTATTGGTTGATATTTCAACAAAGCGAAATAAATGGAGAGAATATCGTTTAACACCATTGAATTCTTTTTGTCATAGTTACTTCTCGACATTAAATATTGCAAAGGATAATTCTTATCGAGGAATTTTTAATAATTTAGATGAGGTTGCTTGCACTGTAGAACTCTTCGTGGAACTTTTGGTAGAGGGCCCAAGTGGTACTTCTTTCTTTCTTAAAGAGCAACATACGTGCATGCGGTGGTGTAAATTTAGTAAGAAAACCACTTTTTCAGTGAAATAATTACTTGTTACCTTTTAAAAAGAAAATGTGCTTCGAATATCCCAACTTTGATTTGCTTATGAGAAAGCAAAAGGAAAGTTTTTACTGGATTGTATAGGCACAAAAGCTCAACTATCATGAAACACCTTGCCAATTCCCTTGATCGGATCAAATTCTTGTCATCGGTTTCCATAAATGATTTTGAACCAGGGTAGTTTGTCCACAAATTATAAAATTCAAATATGCAAACTCCAATAGCCGTGTTAGAAATTTCCTGATGCCGTCCTACAGAGATTCGAAGGCCACAAATTTTTTTTTTTTTTTTTTTTTGCCATTGATTTATGTAGAAGACTTAATTAGTTTGACCCAACTAGATGAGGAGGAAAAGGAGAGCACTCCAAAAGAGGAATAAAAAACAATCATGGTCCACTAAAGGTGGCAACTCGAGGGTTTTCATTGGCATCCCTCAACACACCTAAAATTGGAGCCAATCATCAACTTTCCATGTGGATTCAGCCCTTATCCCCAGGCTAAGTCCTACTCTACAAAAGCTACCCAAACCCCAACTTCCTGAAAATTTTCACCTCCCTCCAGCAGTCCCCCCCTCTAACCTTTTCCTGCCCATTCTGCTCTGTGGACTATTCCATGATGCCCTCCTCTGCAAATTTAAAATCCAAAATTGAAGGGCCAACGGAATGGAGCTTCCCCTCTCCTCTCATAAATGACCTTCCCAAAAAGACCCTAAACCCAATTCTCCTATATTTCACATTATACACGAGCTGGACCGAGTATGTTTTAAAACTGCTTTGTCGTTTGAATTCTAAAACATAAAATATCAAAATTATTCCCTCCTAGGTGGAGAAAAAAAAAATTACACTCATGAATTAGGGGCTTTTTGGGTGAGAAGGATAGACTCTATCGCATCTCGTAAAAGGTGTTTAAATAACTAATAGATCAGTATAGTAGCCGCCCACACCAGTGAAGGTGGAGGGGTGGATAAAACATCCACCGCAAGGTCGACCTGTGCTTTGCACAATATCTCTCAACCAACTTGTCGGATTTATGCCCTTTTTTTCTAGTATTTTTTGCTTAACCCTTTTGAAAATCTTGAAAAAGTTTTGTGATAACATATCAATAACAACGTTCTTGCCATGCTAATTGACTATTGCTTTGGTATAACCCGTTTGATTTTTCTTTTCACAATTTGGGGATGAGCTTTTATAATGATAAATATGTTGGGCAATTCAAATTAGACAAGCAAAACTAATCCCATACAAGCTTAGAAAGGACTGATTGAAGAGAATCCCGAATAGAGTTTTCTTTGACAGTGACATCTATCTTAATTAGCTAGTTAAAATATTTATACTGTCTGAAATTTGTTACGATGATTAACTAATAATTGTTGATCATAATTGACATTTTCCGTTAATACAATCATTTTGACGAGTGGCTCGAAAAATCTATCGTCCCAAATTAAAAACGCACGATCCATACTGTGTGAAATTTCCTAATGAGGATCGACTTTCATTCACCATTGAGAATTTAATGTCATAATGACTTAGTTGATTTCCGTACTTTTAATGAAACTTATACCGATTCAACATGGAATGCGGATATTCCACCAGAATCTCAAAACCCCCCAATTACAATATGTAGTATATCTGCAAATGAATGTAATGAATTAAATGCATTCCTCCCTCTTTATTTCTTCTTCATATAAAAGCACCGACCTGGAGGAAATGAATGAAATGCCAGCAATCTCCTTCCTCCCTCCCAAATTTATAATTGGCCGGCCTTTGTTAGTACATGCGTGTAATTTTCTAAGCTGTCTATCTCCTAGGAGCTAAGAGAAACAAATAGACTTGATCTGTATTAAATTTCTCTCTGTTTTTTAAAAAATAAAATAAAATTCTGCTCCTTTCTTTTTTCCATTTAAATAAACAAATTGGAGTCTCTCTAAATTGGCTCACCTCTTGTCTTTTCCTTTATTTACCTCCATTATTATGAATCGCTGGACCAACGTAACGGGGTCTAGCATAAATGCTAGTTCAACTCTTTCTATGCTCGTTGCATAAATTAATCCTCTCATCCTCTCGAGTTACATCGCCCCCTTCTCCATCGTCCTCGCTCTCCCGAGTCGATCCAACCCCATCGACGTCTCGAATATCATGGAATTCCTTTCTTTATCTCGAACGGAAAAGAAAAAGAAAGAAAGAGAGAGAGAGATTCGATAAGCTTAAATGACCAGGACTGAACACCCGCGACAGCCGCGCGGAACAAGCATTTTGCCGTCGAGGGAATTTGTCGAAAACACCCATCTCAAAACCGAGAGCCGAAATAATATTCTAAAATAAATCACAAGCGAAGCTAAGACCCAGCCATGATTAAATTGCGGATAGCAATAATCACATAGTCCACACCACCACGTCTTCATCATCATCATCACCATCATCGATTGGCCCCCTCTCTCTATTCCCACATGCAAACCCCTCAATCCCTTCCATTTGTCATAAGCATCTCTCTCCCTTCTTTTTCTTTTCTTTTTTGCAAGAAAATAATAATAATTTCCTCGTTCAAATTCAAGTCAATGAGATTCCTTTTCTGTGATATAGAGATCCGTCAGATGTACAACACATTTCCCAATTATATTAAACCCCCTCCCCCAAACAAAAAAACCAGAGTCCCATTTGAATAATGAATGAAGTAATTTAATTAACTAATGAATGAATCGCTTTGTCATTAAAAAAAAAAATTGGGGCCAATCTCGTGGGGCTTCGAATTTTTTAATTGCCACATAAGAATATTACATTCATTTTTGCTGATTAATATAATAATCTGTGGGCACATTAGATAAGTCAGGGTTGCTTAAGTAATCACGCCGGCCCCGGGCGCAAAAAACCAAGTACATATTCCCAAGCTATGTAAAAATTAAAATAATGGCTACATCCTTATCTAGGCTCTTTGATTAGTGCTACTTGTTCCTTAGTACCCAGTTCTTGATTTTATTAAAGTTATCATTATTATAATGGTGTTTATTATTATTGACAAGTTGCCATCGTAGCTGATATCACATTGAAAATAATGGGAAACTAATCAGCCGAGAAATAATTATAATAAACAATAATTCTTAGCGTTAGCAGAAGTTGGTATTATTATTAATATTAACCACAGGAATAAAATAAAATAAAATTGAATAAAAGATGTATAAAATATTTTCAAATGAGACATGGTGATGGTGATAGAGTTACGAGAACCGTTCATTGTCTTCAACACTTTTGTCTATCCAAGAAAGGAATTCATCGGAGTAGATGATAGCAATAATGATAAAAAAAAATTGATACCGAAGATATTTTCTTCGAAACCGATATGTGATTGAATAAGTTCTCCTCTACCCGTCACCGGTCGAGGACTCGCTCTCGTCACCCTTCTTCAAGCTCCGGTTCGTGTTTTTTCAAAGGCGAATGGCGGTTATCACGAGCAAAAATAAAGAGCTCCCCCGCCCGTACGGTACTTTTGGATAGACGTGGACGAATGCGTAGAGGCTAGAATTAGAAGGCGTGGCCCAGTTGCACCCCATGTCCAGCTCTTGTTGGTATATACGTTTTTACCTGGTGGGCAATCTAGGGCAAGATTTCAGGCCCAATCGAGGGCTCCACCGGGACCAGACCCACCCATTGATCACCTCTTGAATTTAGGACAGTAAAAATCGAGAGAGTTTATTTTAAAATTTAAATGAGAGGCTCGATCGAAATTTTGGAGGGGCTATCTTATTTCAAATCGAGTCCAAAAGAGAGAAAAGAGAGAGAGAGAGGAGATTTTACGAGTAGGTTTCTCGTTGTGGATATGACATTCTTGCATCTAAGATTTTTAAATATTGGATAGGATTCCTTAAATTACTTTCCATGGACATCAAATATGCCTAAATCTAACCATAGAATATCCAAATATATCATGTCTTATAACCTCGATCATTCGATGTGGATGGTGTCACTCATGAAATGAATGGCAAGTCTTTTCGATGTATAAAAAATTATGTCGATCAAACTTAAAAATGGAACAAAATTCAATAGTCAAATAACATGTTCGTCATGAAGGAAAAACCAACGAAAAAAATATATTAGAAAAATAGGAAAAAGACCTGGAAAATCACTTAGTCTTCCTGATGAAGCACTAACACTCGGAATTTATTCATTTACCTTGGCAAGTTGAATTGGTCTCGTTTAAGAAATACCATGGTCTCGTTTAAGAAATACCATCTTTATATATTCGAGCTATGAACCCCTTTTTCCCCCATAAAATAAAGAATCGCTAAATTTTGACGTTAAATTGAAAAAATAATGCTTATTTAAGTTCACGTTCAAATTAAACTGTCGAGTCTTGATATGTTGGCATTCCTGAGCAGTCGGGGCTAGCAATTCTATAATCCTTCTTTTAGATTATAATAGTTGTTAATCTACTATAATAAGGGCATAAAAGAACAAGATTCTAGTCATTATATAGTGAAAGAATTATATTAGAAAAAAATGACAACTTTTCTATAGTCGTCAATTGCTAAAATTAGACTTTAAAATACCCTAATTAGTATTGCTACTCTAAATTAATTATTGTTGGTTATTTTCACCTTGGCACGTAGGTCTAAAAAAAATTACAGAAAATTCACTTTTCATTCCTGAATTAAAGCACCTTTTCCTATAAAGTCTTTAGATTTTCAATTTGTCCAATTAAATTTACACAAGTTTTTAATTAATCAAGTTCCCCCTACGCTAATTCCAATTGATTTTAAGTTGACTCAACCGTTAGACCGCATTGAAATATTGATGTGAAAAAAGATCGTGCCTTTGCAGATCAGTCAACCGCCGTGAAATATGAACAGAAACCTTTCACTTAGAAGGTAACACAGTTGCTTCCAATATGTGTGAGCTCTTATGAAGCACTAACACTCTCTAAGAACCTTCGTGTTGTATTAGACATTTCCACATGTATTTGACACTCTCCAACATTCTCGAACATTCTTTGATATTTGGTCACCATGTGTTGGAAATTCCGACACCTGGTCAACTTTCTTGATACTCTCCGACACTTGACTAAAATTCCGACATACAAGTTTCCAACATGTGATTCCAATATCGATATCAATTTTAAAAATTTTCAATAAATGAGATGCCATAATGTATATATGTGAAAAAAAAAACACAATAATAAAACAAATAAATGGAGAAAGAAGAAAAACTCGGTTTTCTATTCTCTTCTAACTCCCACTTCTTGTGATACACAATTCACCCCTTAAGTTTTTTCTTTTTCATTTTCCGACATATCTAACATTCGAGTCCAGATTGTAGATTGTTTGTTTGTTTTTTTTTTTTTTTTCAAGTTTTATGATTTATTGAAATAGAGTTGAATTTGTCAAATTGAAATAATGAATAATATTAATAAATTGTGGATTAATGTTTTTAATGTAAATTTATTCTAGGTTTTTTTAATTATTTATTCATTTATAAATTTAATATATATTTAGTATACGCTGCGTGTCAACACGTCGAAATTACATATTTTAAGAAGATGTACCGGCGTGTTATGTCGCATCGTGTATCACGTGCCATGTGTTAACGTTGACGTTACTTAGGTGAGCCCAACCCACGCGCATCAAGAGCGGGACAAGGCTTAGTTTGTGGCGAGCTCCGACAGAAGGATCTTCCGGTCGAGGACTTGGATTCGGGCGGGGAGAGAGAGAGAAGAGCGCGAGTCTTGAGAGGGACGGGCGATGACAAATAGATGTCAAATCATAGAGAGAGAGAGAGAGCCTGCTCGAGAAGCGAGAGAGAGCCCCGTGAATCACGTTTGTGCGAAGAAGGCTCGGGACTGTTTCATTACACGGGGGGGAAGATGGAGAAAAGTCAGTGGGCGACCGCATCTCGTACCGGAGGATCCCCTCCTCCCATCCCTTCCTCCTTCCATCATTGAGTGCACGCGACGGAGATGATGAGAGGAATTGAGAACGAAAGCACCAGCAAACCATAGCCGCAACAGAGAGAGACAGAGCTGAGAGAGAGAGAGACCCCCTCTCTCACGGGGGCGGCGTTCGAGTGGCGGTGGTGAGAGTTCGAATCTGTCCTCGGGCATTTCCGGTACGGGACTTACTCGACGGGGATGAGGGCCCCGATGTGCCCGGACATCTTTGGAGAATGGAGAGGGGATGAAAAAGAAGTACCGAATGTCCTTATGCTAGACTAAACTCATGGGTAGAATTGACCATCCTTGACATCATGATTACTGGTTAAGGAAGATGCTACTTTTCTAGCTTACTATTGTGGCAACTTCATTGCCTTGCTTTGGTTGTTGGTAAGAGATCGAACGGCTTGATAAAGTATCTAGTTCACCCTGAAATCAAGTTATTGAGTCATGAACATGTGTAGCTTGAAATCATTTCCACGTGCTTAGTGACGATGCCGAATCTCACATGATCTAAAAAGATCATACAAGGTTGAGCCGACGTCGAGCGCAAATCTTCCTTGGGTTCGAGATCTCCGCCAGAAATTCGGGTACTAAAGAAATCCCCCTCATCAATGAGGACAGATCTTACAAGGGGTCCAGGATGACAATGTACCAGATCCTTCCCATGTGCATGTTGCTTCATTTTTATTCTCTTGCTTCCAAAAGGCAACACCATCAATCTCTCCCCCTCTCTTCCCACCCTCCTAATTATGCAAATGCTTCCGCAAATTGATTTTGAGGCAATCCTTTACCATTCTTTAAAGTCGAAAAAAGGAGGACATGAGATGGTGGCCCTTTTTAGGGGCAGCTCGGTTGCCCCATGTCCCTTCGCATGTGACTTGGGGACAAATGTCCCGTTGAGGTCCCACTTTAGATGATCGAAAATAAGGATCCATTTATTCGAAAGAGATCTATTTCGGGAAAAGTGTTTTATGATTTTTCAGTATTTTGATGACAAAAAACTAATTAATGTCTTAAAAAAACGTTTTTCATGGACCCAAAAGATTAAGTTTAGATTAGGGAAAAACAGTTTTTCTTTTTGGCAAGAAAAAATTCGCTTTTGCTACTTCACCAAACAAATAAAAGCTAATTATCTTTCTTTAAAATGATTTTCATGAAAATTATTTTTCTTTATGATGAAATTTTTAGTGAAACAAATATGTTGTACTTGTAGGCCAAGAGGGAAGACCTTCAGTTTTGATTTGCTGCTGACAGAATCATTTTGAGTTGTTGGGTGTTCAACCGGTATATATATATATATGTTTTTTTTTCAAATCTCGTGGTCAGTGGTTGGGCCATAGATTCTTCAACTGAAACCACAGCTTTCTGCTTTGGCCCCCCAAAAAAGTAGAATCCCTCGCCAGCGTTCTCTCCTTTTGATGCTTGGAAAGTATTTACACATTGACTCTCCGAGACACGACTAATTTATTGAATGTCGAAACCGACCAATCACATTGCTCATGTACTACCGACATCTGCATTTGAATGTTGAAATTAGCGCGGGGTGTGATAATCTTCGATACTCCAATTTGCTTGTATTTTGATTTTATTCTTATTTATTTGACTTCAGGATTATCTTAGAAGTTTACAAACTAGTAGTAATTTGGGTTTCATTTACCTAAAATAGTAATTATCTGATTATATTTTACTTTCCTAGCAAATTTTTTTGACTAGGCCAGGATTTCACAGAAATGAAAATGTTTTTCTTATTTCACATAATGAAGCTTATAATTGAATCAATATGATGTTGGCTCTTGTGCTTTGTAAGCCCAAAATAAGCAATCAAGAGGGCGATGGATTGATTTTCTAAGAAAATACAAATTGACCTCAATAAAAATCATGCTCGTATGCCCAATGTGAACATGCAATATAAATTTGCGAAACCTAAGGAGTTTTGGAAAAGAGAAATAGCTAGCCTTATTTATAGGTTCATCACTATTTGCCTACATCCTCTCTTCCAATTCTAGCAGACTGAAGAGACTGAATTCCACTAGTTATGCCAAAAGTACAACTACGGCCTACTTAGAGACACGGAAGTTTGTCTAGCAGAACCAGACTCTTTTTACAACTACCATGGTAGATCCAATCACTATTGGAATCCTCCAATAGCTACTCTTACATTCTACACACGACACAGTAGAACACACTTTCCAAACCATAAACTGCACCTCTCCAGCATTTACAAAGTGCTCGTCACACACTTTGCCTCTCACCTAGACAAACTCCTTCTCCCTAATTACAACTCACTTCAATTTGGGCAGTCAATCGCATGTTCTATTAATGGTAGGTTTTGATCAAGTCATCTAACCAATTTTCCAAGTGAATTATATTCATTATTCTTGGTAGAGATATTCTTGGAGTATTATAGTCAATTACTACAAGGCAGGTCTTCAATCTAGGAACTCCGTCTGTCGTAAAATCCATATTCAGGAAATTCACACCGATTGCATAATCAGTGCTTGGTTCTACGTTGTTTGCAAAAAATGAATATCCTTCAAGAAAATGGATGGATTGATGTGAATCGACAAATGTTGCAAAAACAATCATTGCCAATGATTACCTTTGTAGCCACCAGTTACTCTCGTGTGTACCTGGTGGCAAATGAGTGGATTGAGTTGAATTTTGATGGGTCATAAATAAGTTCGACTTAATTTACATATTTCACTTCTATTGACCTAATTGCTAAACAATTTAGATGGCCTATACCTAATCCAGCCTAGATCCACTCCAAACCCACTGATATAGCCCATCCTAAAAACAGAGAAAAATGTCCAACGGATCTAAAAATAAATAAACGAAAAATAAAAGAAATCTGCAAAATTAAATGAAAATCCTTTACAGTCCTTATAATGACCTGCACAAAAACATAATTTTTTTTTAGATAAGCTTTGTCCTCATCGCGCTCGAGCTTTCATCAAATCGGCGGAGGGGCACAGTCAGTGGTGGTGCTCTATGCCCATTCCCCTCTCTTCTTCGACGTTGAATTCTCTATTTCATTTTTTTAATTTTAATTTTTTTTTCAGCTAATAACCTTTTGGGTTTAGATGGATTGTAAATGGGCTTGTTTATGGACACGTTAAGTAAGACCCACATCTTGTTGGGTTTGGATATTATAAACCCACTTTAACCTGTTTTAAATATTCAAACAACCCATATTTCACCTGGCCCATTGAATTTGAGTTAAAAAATGGACCCGTTTTGCCAGCTCTACAGAGCCAAATTGATCATGATTTTTGAAACTTATGTTTTAAATCAAGGATCAAGCTTGAAAGTGAAAAGAAAAATGCTATTCCGAAAATCCATTCTATAGTCCGTGACCTAGAGTCTTTTCTTCCCTAGGATGGGTCATGCACCTATGATTGAAATCTTAAACCATTTTTGGAGCCACCATCAACAATTTCTTAGGCTAATTTGAAATCTATATCACTAGTGGTAGAAGGGAGTCCACTAATCACCTCATGTTCAACTGATCTTCTAGATCTAAATAACGAGCTGCTCCAGGAATTGGGTTACGTGTGGAAAAAAGACTAGCATCCCCATGTCGCCCTTTCCCTATCATATTCCTTGATTAAATTGTAGCATGCAATAGAATGGGAAGTTTTAGTTCTAATATACATTTATTTTTCTTTTGGATTTTGAAATTTAAGAAGTTTGCCATTGACCCTTGGGTAAAATTGCCATATCATGGGGTGAACTATGACTCAGTTTGTGCGGCTGTGTGTAATTAGCGTCATTTTTTATAATAGAGTTAATAACACGAAAAATTCCAAATCGATACACTTATGACAAAATTACTCAAAATTTATTTTTTTATTATGAAAAAACCCAAACTAGTAGACTTATAACAAATTTATCCTAAATTAATTTTTTGATCATAAAAAAACTTAAAAATATTACACTTATAATAAATCTACACTCCGTTAACTTTGATTAACACCATAAATAACCACAAACTAGAATGGAGGGTAAAATCCCAAACTAATACACCTGTTAACTGTCGTGTATCATCAAATTTAGCAATTTAATGATAAAATTTAACGGAAATTAACATAAGGTAAATCATCACACGTATACTAGTTTGAGTTTTTGGTAATTAAAAAAATTAATTTGGGATAAATTTTTCATAAGTATACTAATTTAGGATTTTTTTTTTCATGGTGTTAACCTTTGAAAATATGTCATGTGCTCCAAAACAAATTCGGTAGATGAATCCAATCCAAGACAGACGGCAAGCTCAAAAGAGGCATGAAACCAATTCCGTACAATAGCCAATGCATCTCGTGGGTGCACGAAAGAGCAGCGCTCGAGTGGGAAAAGACTACCGGGCAAAGAATTTAATCCCCTGAAAACAGCATCCCCTCTAACGGGGCATAGATTCTATTCCAAAATCAATCAGTAGATCTCGTTTAAGCAAACAGCACGGGAGTGCGAAACAACTAAAGCGGACGAATCCATTCCCATCAAAAATAAAACGACGTTCAATTTCAATACTATCAAGATCGTGAATTATTCGAATTCAAAGTGCAACTACAAGGCATCATATGATTCTTCATGATAAAAGTAAAACTTGTTACAAAGGGTTGCCGAAGAAATAAGGGTAATCGATTCTCAATTCGGACTAATTCCACTTAGGAATCAAGAACTGGATTGAGAGGACCAAATACCCTTTTCAAGAATGAGACTAGAAGGACCACTTACCCATTTCTAGAATCGAGAATGGGATTGGATAATCGGACCATCGATGCAATTTGGGACCGTCCAATGGAACCGGTGGATTTACATATCTTGGCCATAAGTTTTGGATTAACTGAATTGCCAATCCAAATCGCAATTTGAAACTAAGATTTCATCTGAGATTTGTGAAGAAGACAGATGATGGGGTCGTGATTGTAGGAATACGCTTGAAAAAAGGAGGATTCGGTGGATTCTTTACCATGAACGATGTACTCACAAATGTAAGGAAGGCGTGAGTAAGTAAGGGAAGTAAAATCGGTGAATATTTGCGGAATAAGAAAGTGAAATAAAAAAGAAGAAGCAAGAAACAAAAGGAGAGAGTAGGATGAATTGGTGTAGCAATATGAAACAAACAAAGATTTCCTTTATGATCTAGAATAAGTGAAATGTGTGAGGAGATTAAGGTTCGGGTTTACACTTTACTTCTTTAAGAAATAATATATATATATATATATATATATATATATATATATAAATCGGTTAAATTTGACTCTAGAATCGGATTGAAAATCACATGTTCCAATTTATAAAATCTGGAATTGGATCGGCACCTCTTAGAACCATCCAAAACCGACTGGTTCGGGTTGGTCTTGAAAGTCCTCGGTTTGGGTGGTTTTATATGCTCACCCTTAGTGATTTTCACTAATTTTGCTCCAGAGATCTCCTTCACATTTCAAAGATTCACTAAATCCTTAATTTTGCCCCAACTTTGCCAAAAGATTTAGCTAGAGTTATAACAAATGTCCTGGTTTATGATTCTTATGACATGAAAATTAATTTGGAAAAAATAGATCTTTTTTGATATCGAAGGTAGTGTTAACTAAAAAAAAAAAGGATAATTACATAAACGGCTCATAAACTTTAGCTTAATATATAATATCATTTTTAAACTTTTAATTTGTTCAATGTAATCCATAGATGCTAGTCTAATGTGTAATGTTATCAATTAATTCTTAATTTATTCAATATAGTTCAAAAACTTAATTTAATCTTTAAATTAATTAAAGAATGATATTAAAATTTTTTATATAGTCCATAAACTTAATCGAACATATATGAAAAAAATATAAGGACCGGATTGAAAAAATTTTTGGAAATGACATAAAATTTATGACAATTAGTTTTTTTTTTTTTTTTTTAAAGAAAGAGCAAAAAAAAAAAAAAAAAGAAAAATAAAAGAGAGCACAATGAAAGATGCTTCCCGATGCTGTCCTCCTTGGCTTCTTCCGGTTCCTTCACCCACGATAAAGCCACGCCTGCGTATGTGGCTCCGAATCCGTCCTCCCACATCGCAGGCTCACTGACACGCAGCAGTCCCCGCTTGCCGCTTTGCTGGTATCTCGTGTACTCTCCGCTCGCGCCTCTTCTCTTCCCACAGGTTGGTCTGCTCGCGTCTGACACTTCTTCCTTCGCCATCTCCACTTCATCTTGTTAGCTTTACAGGATTAGCACCGTCGCGCAGAGCCCCAGAGAATCATCTTTCCGTGAGTTGCCCACTTCTCTCATGATGACACTGATTACTGGGTCGTGTCGAAATGTGGATGGGTTCGCGTTGGAACGTTGTTGTTTATTCGTTTCTTCCATAGTTGAGTTGGGTCTTTTTCTTTCTTAAAGATCGTCTCTTTATTTTTGTTTTTCTGCAATGTATATTGTTCGCGTAGATTGAACTCGGTGGTACAATTGTGTTGTCGTAGCTTAGTCATGGAAGCTGTTATCGCCCACCTAAAACGGGAATAAAGGAGAAAAAAAGAAAAGGGAAGAAATGCCATTCGATTCCTGGGCTTTAAGTGTGAGCGGAAGGTGAATTGGATAAATCCCTCGGGCCCCTTGTCTTTCACAATGTGCTTTATCCAAAATGGAGTTGATAGTTAGTAGATAAGTAATTACTTCATCTAGCTAGATATAAGTTGATAAAAGAAAAATAAAAATGGAAGGGGAACGTAAAACTGTTGATTTTAATTATAAGGGAATGCTTATGTTGGGGAAAAAATCTTTGAAAGGAGAGGAATGTGAAGAGATTAAGGTTATGTGGAATGGAAATGGAGAAGGAGAGAGAGAGAGAGAGTCACTTTTTTCTACCTCTTAGATGAAGGGGGATGGACACTATGCTTCCTACAGTATAGAAATAATTATACCGTTTGATTTTGTGCTTTTGATTGTTACAGATTTGCATAAATTGACAGGTGGCTGCAGAAATTCTCATCTCTTGGACGCAACCGGAAGCCACTATCAAATGTCGTCCGCAAAAATAACACCTACAGCCTCTGTCCTCTCTTCAACGATGAAAAACCTGGGCTTTGGTCTCCACCTCCCAAGCTACACCGTCCTACCCAGCAACTTCAAACAGCGCTATGGTTGCTCCCAAAGAAGACTCTGCATAATGGCGAAGTCATTGGCCTCGAACCCTCTAGAAGTCTGTGCTAAGGCATCTGTAACCATCCCTAACAAGTTGGGTGACTGTGAGTTATGCCCTCCTCCCCTTTTACCTCTAATTGTTGCTCATACTCTGTTTGATTGTGTGGAGAGTGAGCCAAAGCGATGGACATTAATGGAATTGTTTAAACAGGATATAGCTAGAGTAGCCATGTTCTATGAGACTGCATATTGGGAGAAAATCGTTGTGCATCTTATAGATATAGGTCATCGAGTAGCCAAAAGGGAAAAAAGAGAATAAATTTGTGTTTTCCTTTTCCTCGTGCTGGAGAAAGTTGGTAGTTCCTGTTGTTCTCATGGTATATTGGTTCTCTAACTTCTTTATAAGTTTTATTTGTATAGCTTAGTATGCTTAGTTTGTATTAGTTGATCATGAAGGGAGCAGAATTCATAAAAGTTCTATTATAAGTGAATGGGAAGCTGTTACATGCATCTTGGAGATTATCTTCTGCACTTGGAATTGTTCAGTAGAAGTATTCACATTTTTCCAGATGATTGAATGAGTATTAAGTGGAAGTTGTCTATGACCTGCCGATCTATGGTGCAGTACTTGTTGTGAATGAGGTCATTTGGAGAAAAAGAAAAAGGAGAAGTGGTCACCCTTTCCTTTATAATTTTTTTTTTTACCTCATTGTCTTAAGCTACTGATCGGGATTTAGGCTCTCGCAAAACACTCGGAGGAGACATTCAAGCTGTTTAGGCCTTGTTTGATAACCGGCCAAATAGTAAAAATTTCTATTCTTTTATTCCCGAGAGTAGTTTTGGAACAGAATCATATTTAATAAAACTTTTGTTCCTGGGAACAAATTTCTATTTTTTTGTTCCCGAAAGTAGATTTGGAACAAAATAAAAAAAGAAGAAAAAGTTGATTCTTGTTTTCGGAACAATTCTAGAATCAAGCTCATATATATATATATATATATATATATATTTTTTTTTTTTTCTTCTTCCCTTTTCTTCTTCTTCATCCACCGCTGCGGTTGCCGTCCGCTGCCCATCACTGGTAGTCGTCAGCAACTGGTCCGGTGAGCTCGCTGGAGGCTCGCCAAGCCAGGGCGAGGTCCAGCGAGCTCGTTGAAGGCAAGCTCAGCCACTGACGGGGCTTGCCCAGCCTCACCTAGCCCTGGTGAGGCTCGCCCAATTGCTGGCCTCGTCGAGGGCCGGTGACGCTCCAATGAGGTCGACGGCCCTCGTTTGGCCGATCACCGGCCCTCGTCTGGCCGGTCACTGGTCATCCCAAGGCCGGCGATTGGCGACTTGAAGAAGAAGAAGGGAAAGAAAGGAAAAAAAAAAAAGAAGAAAAAGTAAAAAAATTATTTAAAAATTAAAATAAAATAATTTGGAGTAGAAATTTTAAGTACGATACCAAACACGATTCTATTCTAGAATCAGAAATTTTGTACGATTACCAAACGCGCTTTCTTGCTTAGAAATTGTTCTTAGGAACGAATAAAAAGAATTTATTTTTAGGAACAGAAGCATTACCAAACACCCCACCCTTACTTTACTTAAATCCACGTAACTTTTTCCTGACCTGCATTTAGCACATAAGTGAAGATGATAGCGTGATATTGTGGTTGCCAGGTATCAATCTAAGTACCAATCTAAATGATATCTGTAGTTTGTGAGTTATAAACACCTATCTCTTAGTATATGTGTCATTCTAGTTGGAATGAGTCTGCTTGTGAAACTAATTATTGGCTCTCTCAAATTTCCTCTTCAGGTCCCTTTTGTCAGAGGGTACTAATGACCATGGAGGAAAAGCAACTTCCTTATGACCTCAAATTGGTGGATTTGGGTAACAAACCAGAATGGTAATCTGTGGTTTCTTCTTGGTTTAGTTATTCGTGCTTCTTAATTTCAAGCATTTGGCTTTGGATGCCTCTTTAGGTTTGTCCACTAGTAGTTCTCTCAGCCGGTTCAATTTTCCATACATATACACCTTGTGTGTAGGTTTTTGAAAATCAACTCAGAAGGTAAAGTTCCAGTGGTGAAACTTGATGAGAACTGGGTTGCAGATTCAGATGTCATCACACAATCCCTGGAAGAAAAGTACCCCGATCCACCATTGAAGACCCCAGCTGAGAAGGCTTCAATGTATTATCACATTACTATTATTATGTTATTGGACTTTTCTTTGCATAATAATCATCTTGCTGATTATTTCTGATGATATATAAATATCACTGTTATATGATGCTGTATGTTGTTTCCATTCTGTTTTTTTGCTGCTGGGTGGATCGATTGGTTCATCAAGTTGATTGGTGTTTTCTCATGACATGTTTTTTCTTTACTGCATGTGGTTGTGCATTTTCTATCCATCCCAATTGCAACACCCAAAAAGACATGCTTGCCTGATAACAGTAAACAACCATCTGTTTGATATCATTAACGAAATACGACAAGATTTTTATGTGTTGAAATTTCTAATTAAACCATCATTCAGAATCTTATAAGCTTTTCCACCTTTGATATATTTAATTTGGTAGCACCATGGACCTGAGCATCTGGAGGCAAGAAACCTGTCTCAACTTTTCCTGCTAAAATTCAATGGTTTTCAGCTGTCACTGTAATCCAAGGTCACTCAGTAAATTTACTGCTATTCTCTTTTCTTCTTCATTTGATTTAGCGGTCACCATGATATTATTATGTTGTCTTTTTATTACTTTGATTCATTTCTGAACTGCTGCATGTCTACTAGAATGCCAATGCCACCTGGCTTAAATTGTCCAAGGATGGCAACAGAAATCACTGTAGTATATGATATTTTTAGTAAAATGAAGGTGACGAAATAAATTAATATGATGTATTTCTTCTCTGTAGCGGGTCAAAAATATTTTCAACATTTATTGGTTTTCTCAAGAGCAAAGATTCCTCTGATGGCACTGAGCAGGCACTCCTTAATGAACTCAGTTCTTTCAATGACCATATCAAAGAAAATGTAAGTCCTCCTTTGACTCTGTCGTAGGTACTAAAATTTTACCGAACAGATGTTATTGAATACCTATCTGAGCTGGCAGCAATATTTGCTCTTACCTTTCAAAAACATTGCTTGCTGCCTGGTGTCAATATTTTCCTTTTATATATAATGAACTGATTGCAAAGACTGGGCCTCTGAATAAAATTGCTCCTGTTAGTTATTTCGTTAAATAGATTTTACATGTGCATTTGTATGAACCGCTATGAAGTGTCTTAGGAGGAGTTGGGCATATGACTGGTGCCAATCATGTGGTTTACATCCTTATTGCAACAAACAATCCATTGAACAAGTACAAGATGCTTGTTCTCTCTCTCCCCTCCCCCCAAAAAAAAAAAGAGTACTGGATGCTTAGTTTGGGGAACTGGTATGAGCAGTATAATTCATATCTGAGTTAAAGTGAACGTTGCACTTGAACCTCAGTAATAGTAAATTAATCAATGTTGAATTTGGCTGATGTAGGCAATAGGTAGAAAGCACGTAAGAAAGCTGGGGCAGCATAATCAGCCATAGATAAATTTCTCTGTAAGGGCATCTAGAGGTTTATTATTGGGTTTCAGAGTTCATGTGGCAAAAAATAAAAAATAAAAATCGGGATAAAGAAGGAAAATCAGAGTGTTTCACAAAGATTTTAGGCTATTAGCATATTTCTTAGATTGAGCCATATTTGCTTAGAGTAGGAGTGGAAGAATCAATTTCTATCCTTTTAACCTGTGACAAAACTACATTGAGGCCTGAAGGTTTTTGTGCATATGCTAACCAAATCATTACACAGATTTTGATCTGTCAAAACCACGGTACGAGACTAATTAGAGATAGACCAGCTGTAATAAAGTACTGCATAAGTACAATCTTTGAAGTTACAGAGTATAATGGTAAAAAGGAACAGAAATGACGTTGCAGGAACTAGTCGTAGCGGCAGTTTAGCTTCTGATGAACGCCGTGATAAACAATGGACAGGAACAAGTCAAATTAGATATTGAACAGCATGGTGATGCACACTACATGGCACTTGATAGTCTTTCACAGATTGTTGTTAATGAGCAGCAGGGCGTTCACATTATATTGTTTCCTAATTCCTGCTAACTCTTCATTGTTAATTCAATTTCTTCTTATCCTCTAGGGCCCTTTTATTAATGGGAAGGAGATCTCTGCAGCAGACTTGTCCTTAGGGCCAAAGCTACACCACATGGAGATTGCTTTGGGTCATTATAAGAATTGGTCAGTGCCGGACACTCTACCTTTTGTGAAGTCTTACATGCAGGTAACTGAAATTGGTCTTACCCTGGTACGACTGATACTCAACCGTAACAAATTGAATCAGCTTGCAAATGTAGTGCTTAATTTCCAATGATGTCTGCATATAATGATTCTTCTGATTTTGCTATTATTGTCTCTTTCACCTTTGCTTGGTGCCTGATCATTTTACCGAAAATCCTATATATGCTGCTTTAATTAGACAAGTTTTTATTTTTTTGGGTTGGAATTTATCTAGACAAGTTTTGATGGCAGCAATAATTCCTTGACATTCTTTAAGTTTTCCCAATCTTTATTGCAATGATATTTTGTCACATTCAGACTCAGAAAATGCTTTGCTGATTGGGATTTTGGTAGAACTTATTAAGTGGTTGATCGGCTTATTATGTTTCCTTTTAGACTATTGCCTTATTCTAACAACGCTCTGTTTCTTGCACCCAGAGTGTCTTTTCTAGAGATTCTTTTGTCAAAACACGAGCACTTAAGGAGGACGTCATAGCAGGATGGCGTCCGAAAGTCATGGGTTAAACATGTCTCCAGGCGCTTTATGCCATTGCTGGTGATTTCGGATGTGCACACCCTATACTCTAGTAGACTCTGCAAACTACAACGATCGGTGGATGGATTCACCGTGCTTTTGGATGCAGAGTTAATTGGTAGAATAGTCAATTCTACTTTTTGCTGTCTTGTTAAGGCGATGGACTTGTAATTTATTAAATGCGGTTTTAGCTAGAGTTTACTTAGGGTCCATCACAAGCATTGCGTCGTATGAGGCTTGAGATGGCACTATATCGGCTTGTTCCCAGTGTTACCATGTAAAGCAGGCTATTCTATTTGTAAATCCAACCTCTCCCCGTTTCCCATCATTCGTGTTTTCGACCATATCAGTTTGTCGCCGTTCACACAAAATTCGTCTGCTTAGGAACGCACCTGCCAATGGAAATTGCCATCATCACTTGTTAAATTACCAATTCTCGTGAAGGAAAAAAAAAAAAAAAAAAAAAAAGTCCCCATTTCATACAAATACAGGATTTCTGTTTGGTTTGCCAGAGAGACATCCTCTTCCTCTTTTACCAGAAGCATCCTCATCCGACATTTTTGTTGTGCAAAATCATACGGGTTTGAAAAAATCCTTGTAAAAGGATCATCGTCAGTGTAGCTAATACTAAGTCTTTTTGGCGCCGGAACTCTAGCTAATCGAATTCCACTTTTTACACGGTATAATATACTTCAGCCAAACTCGGTGTTGCCACCAGAGAACGAAAAATAGTGTCAAAGTGAAGGCTTGGGGAATGATCTTCATATAGAGCAATTTGAATGGTAATGAGGATAACCATACGAAACAAAGCTTCTATCTACATAGATATCCCAGTAGCTTACATCGAAATAGATTGTCCAAGAATGAAGAAAAACCATGTCAACATCAAAGCAACATAAGATAGAGCAACATTGAATGAGGGATTCACATGAACTGGATAGCAAGCATAGCCAGGCAGAGTTTTCCATAACTATTCTATGTTTTTGAAGATAACAATTGATCATAGAGATATAGAATCTTGATCTATCTATCAATATTTTGTTTTTCAATACTCGATGTTTTAAGACAATTTGATATATTGTATGACTTCCGTATTATGATTTTCAAAAGCCATTATCTTCAAGATTTCACTTGATCCCGCTCGATCTGTCATTGCACTAGTTGGCTCTTTAGCCTTAGGCTGCGTATGGGAATGTTATGGGGAAATGCACAGCCATTTCCTCAAGAATGTTTGAACTTTCGCCCTGTGCATTACTCTCTCCATGATATAGACCGTGTTGCCCATTACCATTTAACGTGGGAGCATCAAAGTGCAAACCCACCTCCAGCCTCATCGATTACCCAAGCCCATTTGTTAATTATGAATGCATGGGGAAATTCAGGTACAGCACAATCTGTTTGATCTTAAAGTTCGGCATTTCATTAACACTTTCAGCATCTTATCAAACGCTTCATGCTACACACTTTTCTATCAAATAGGATCAGTAGCCTCCCAATTCTCACCACGCATCACCATCGGCCAGCTTCACAAACAAAAGTTCCAAGCATGATCGATTCCATTCAAGCCAGACAAGGGGGATTAGGGTTTGATTTAGGGTTTCTATTCCCTCATTTTGAACCATGAGAATCAAAGATGGGTCCCTCCCTAGCTAGATGTCCTTGGCTAAATTTACCAACCCCCTCCTTCCCTTTGTCCGGGGCCAACATACCCATCTCTCCTTTCCCGTTCCTATGTGAGACAGTCCCAAAAATTAAGCCTAAACAATGAGTTTTGCAATCTGGGCTTCGTTCAATCATACCCATTTTTCTTGGGCAGGACCAGCATCCGGTCTTCACATCCATCTTCCTCCTCCTCCCGACTTGTTGAACTTTCGACCGTCAGATCTCCGACATCCCCTGTCACAGGAAACGACAAGGTCACGGCTGTCCCTCTGACAAAATTTCTGCACTGTCATCTCAACGTCTCCTGTAGATTCATGTGGCGAGGTATTTTGTTCTTAAAGCAAGACTTCGATCCCACACTGTCCGTCGTCTGTCATTGTCGAGGCATGGGAAGCGTCTCGCGGGAGAGCTGCTTCTTCCGAATGGTCCATATGATGCAATGAAGAAAGTTCCACACGAACTTTCCGTCTGTCTTTCTAATTCTCAAAGAACGAGGACAAGGAGATTGAGAATGATAGAATAATTAATTATTATAATTAATATCATAAAAAATTCTTAATTAATACATCTATAATAAATTTACTCTCCGTTAATTTTTATTAAATTTGATTAATATTATGAAAAACTATAACTAATACACTTGTGACAAATGAAATATAAAACCCAAAATAGGTACATCTCTCAATTGTCACCGATGAAATTTAAGGAAAACTGACGGAAGGTAAATTTATCTGTTTATGCTTTTTGGTTGCATTAACCTAAAATATTAACCACGGTTGTATCTAACAACTTAAAATAATTGGCAATGATTTCACAAATTCCTATGAAGAAAGAACTATTGTTCTTGTTATTCATCAATAGAGATTCCCATCTTGAGATCTTAATGTATTTATGCATTTATTTATTGATATCTAATTGAATGTGCGAAAGGATCCTTAACTAATCATAGGACGCGATGAAAAAGATTATGGGAGATATCAGCATTAATTAATTCTATTATGTTATTAATCCATCTTTGAATTGAATATGCAATTCTCGAAATTCTCTTATCTTAACATAGGTTTTTTTTTTTTTTTTGCCAAACAAGAGAAGGTATAAGGGAAATGGATATGGAAGTAAAAAGGGATATGAAAGTAAAAAATGTGAAAAAAATCAGAATAAAAAGAAAAAAAAAAAGCATCTATTGTCTAATGGATAGGATAGAGGTCTTCTAAACCTTTGGTATAGGTTCAAATCCTATTGGACGCAATTTTTTCCATCTATTTTTTGAGATTTCTATCTCAAGAAAGATATCAATATTTTGAATGATTTAAATAAGACATGCTTATAATATGTCATTTAGCTTGGCTTTTTTTTTTTTTTTTTATGTTCTTTCTTATATTCTATTTTATATTAATTTATATTCATTTTTTCATATTTAAAATGAATTTTTCTAATAGAACATGAAAATAGAGTGAATATCAAATTATTTAAAGAATATTAATATTCTTTAAATTAAAAATTAAAAATTATTATATTACTCAATTAATTAAGTAAAGATTAAATTAATACACAAAGATGAAGAGTGATCAATTTATTTATTTCTACCATCCTTGTTCCTAAAGTGGAGAGCATTCATTCTGTTCCTGGATATCTTCTTTCAAAAGGGCTTTTGCTTCCTCAGTAAATGTTTTAGTAGAAGATATAACTTTTTGGAACTGAGGTTTATTCGTTTTTACGTAAGTATGTAACTCAACAAGAAATTTTCTTACATGTCCACTTTCTAATGAATCAACTATTCGAGAATGAATTGAATATTTTTTCATTGCATAAGAATCCATTCGATTCCACTTGATTTTTTTTTGAAGTGTATTGAATATTGTATTCAATCGACACAAAAAAGGGGGGGGTATAAATAGAACCTCTGTTTATATCGAAGTTCCTTTGATTCTTCGTATGCACCAACTAATTATGAAATTGCATTGATACCCTCGACTCGTGTCCTAGACGCACCAACTGATTATGAAATTGCATTAATACCCTCGACTCGTGTCCTAGCTCGTCTGAGAGCTAGATTTGCTTCCTTTGTTTGTCTCTTACCTTTAGCTTTTCTTAAGTTAGCTTCCGCTAGTTCAAGAGTTTCCTGAGCTTCTTGTGGATCAATATCACTATCCTTTTTAGCATCACTTACTAAAATAGTGATCTCATTATTGCCGATTCTAACAAAACCGCCCATCAAATCCATTGTTAACTGTTGATCGTTAAGGCGTATTTTCAAAATACCTATTGTTATCTATAATTGTGGCAATAGGCGCATGATTTGGTAATACGCCAATTTGTCCAATATTAGGAGATATGACCTTTTCTCATATAAATTGATTAATTATGAAAATAAGAAGGATTCACATATTTATGTATCACCATTGCATTTAAATAATAAACAAGAGATTTCTTATAATTACAACAAGATATATAAACAAAGTAAATTAATTATTATGCCAGGAGGTATTATCCCTATTAATTTAGAAGATGATGATTTTCTAAATCTAGATAAATTTACAGATATAAAATATTTTGGTTGGAGAATTTTCGATTTTTGTTTTTGTTTTACATCCTGTAACTCTTCCTCGGTTAGGCTTGGTCAAAATAGTAGAGCAAGTGAAAATATTAATTAGTAACATAGCAAAAATGCGTTCCTCATCATTGATATGTTTGCTTACGGTAATTGTGGCCTCTTGGGATAATTGATAACTACATCTTTGATGCACTTGCTAATATTAGTACATTTGAGAATTCTTAATTGGCTAGTTGTAAATAGCCCCACCCAAGTCTATCGAACAAAGGGCTATCGCGATGTCAATCAACAAAATGTCCTAATCATGTTCTCCATAAAATAGATAAATGAAAGTTGATCGAGTGCTAAGTTCTTCAAAGGACCTCATTTGTGTTTTATCTGAAAAGAGGATCATCAATCACTTCACCATATCTCAATCATATTATTACACCGGAATTGTTTACAAAATATCTTTTACTGAAAGTAGTTCTTTGGCTTTTATTTAAGGAGACCAAGGTTTTGCCCTAACCTCGGATAGAGAATATTGCAAAAGGGAATCAACTTTTCCAATTCAAACGGTATTATAAAATCCCAAACAGAGTTGGAATTTAATCGACAACAATGTATGTAAATTACAGACTTAAGATAACATAATGTAAACAAATTATACCGGAATTTAATCAACATCACAGCTTGGACATATATATGTCGGAATTTAATCTATGACGCAGCATTGGGATAAAGATACATGCTAGAATTTAATTAATGACTCGAATCCGAGAGCTACAACTAAGGAAATTTAAAGTAGAGTCAAGAAAAGTTAATTGAAAGATAATATTTGGTTTGATTTTGTGGGGGTGGCTTTCTGATGGATGACTAACTATATTTATAATAATTTATGGTAACTTCCTTTTGGTGATTCTCAACGGCTGTAATTCCTTAATTAACTGCTGGTTACCTCCACGTTTCTATCCCTCCGCAAAATTTCCCATTTATATTCTCAAAAGGTACCCTTGTAGTGCATAAACTGTTCCATTATGTGGTTTCTTGAAATAATCTGTGTATTACAATCTCGTTTTCAAGTGATAACTGTTCTCTAAAAAATGTGCGCCTTTGGTCTCAATTACTTCATCAATTTTAAGCTTGAAAGCATCTTGCTAATATAGGCTTCAGTGATCCTCTGCGAGAGAAGGGAGAGGTTCGAATCCCTTGCTACGCAAGGAGGCTAGTAGGAGTAGCTAGGTGTATTAAGAGTGACGCCGTGGTGGTGGGTAACTTCTCCCCCCTTGCTACGCAAGGAGGCTGGTAGGAGTAGCTAGGTGTATTAAGAGAGTGACGCCGTGGTGGTGGGTCCTGCGCTAGCATTACCAGGGAGTTTATGGCGCAGTTGTTGACTGCAAGCTAATTTCTCCTGTCAAAAAAAAAAAACTATTTGTCGCCATATTTCAACAATCGGACACATGGCATTGATTAATATCAATGTCAATCAACGTGTGTTCATTCCTATTCTTGCCGATGAGTTGACACACTTATAGTGATACCTGTACTATACACGTGATTGTCAATATTCATGTACTTTTATGTTTATTCTCATTCATGTGTCGGGCAGACTATTTTATTTATTTATTTTTTATTTTTTATATCCAGGATCCGGCCTGGCACAACCTTACGGGTGTTCACGGTTTCCGGGGGCTCAACATGCCCAACGGCAACCACCGACTATACCTAGAGGGGAGCCAGTCCAGGAACCCATCACTAGGGTCTCCCACTTAAGACGCTAGCAACGAGAAGATTTGAACTCCTGACCCTACGGTGGGAAGAGGGAGAACTTGCCAACTGTGCTGCCTGTTGGTGGGTAGGGCAGACTATTTTTTGGTGTCAACACATATGTACGAAAACAAACTATCAAACAACTAAAGATGGGAGACCAACTGAGAATTACATTGAATTAAGAGCGATTCATTGATTCTTCGTCCGATCCACGCGGGCCATCTTCATGGGAATTATCTCCAAGAAAAGTCCTCCTTTATGACTATCGATATTCAGGAAAGGAAAAAGATATCTAGGGTTAGGAGTTGGAGGAATCTTCACTTTGAAGCAAATTTAATTAAGCTTTTACTCAGTAACTTCAAAGATAGTAAGTTTTTAATTCTTTCAAAAACCTCTGAAATTTTAACCCCAAAAGAAAATCCCTCTAAAATAAGATGACTAGGAGGGATTTGAAAATATTTGATGGTCTGCTAATTTATCTTTCTTCATTTCTCTTCAACTCATCCAAACGACAAAGAGCATCTACTCTTTCTCTTCCATCATTTTCTGTAAATTATACGATTCATCATTTCTTTTCTTTTCCCTTAACCCATTCAAACACATACATGCCCTGAGAGCCATCATGCAACTATGTAATATATACATACACATCATATATTTTCAAACTAAAAATAATCTACAATATTCAAATATCCTCTAGAAGAAAGTTTTCCAACATCTGCGACCAACTCGAGATGTCACGGAAAGTTTGCACAAAGGTCTAGTCTTTTGAAGCAAATCAACGTTAACGGTCACTAAGTCGAAAGTTAATGTGTAACAAAAGTAAGTTTTATAGAGATGATGAGTGAGCTAATCAATACTCTCCATATTGACAAGAGCTGAGCATTATTTTAAATGTCATTTTTTTTTTTTTTTTTTTTGTGACCAAAGATCCGCTTCATTGCTCCATAAGGCTTACGCCCGAGTATTCACGACTATACCTCGAATGGGACTAGCACAAGAATCCATCGCCATGTGACCTCCCACTTAAAGGATGAAACCGAGCTGGGAAGAGTCGAACTCTCGACCTCCAACGTTAGAGGGAGGGAACGCCTTCACCAACTCGGCCATGTGCCAATGGGTTAAATGTCATATTTTTCATCCTTGCGCCAGAACGATGATTCCATCAATCATATTGCTTTATCCATCTTAAGTGCAAGAAAGCGATATGATTGATGGAATCATCGTTCTGAACCTCATCCATATATCTAATCGTAAATAAAAATGAATGGTATGGGAAAAAACACAAATCTTTATCCCCTTTTTTGTTGGCTTTCACCAACACATGGAGACTCAAGTCTCGACTCCGCTCTCCGTCCTCCATCTCAATTCGAGAACATGAAAAAAAGGAAAAGAGAGAGAAAAATCCGTCTTTGCTCTTCCTAAATGACGAGAAAAGTAAATAAACTTTGTTTTTTTTGGACGTGGCATTTCTATCTGATCCACAGTTCCTGGTTCATCCGAAGTTCCACCATGAAAGATTTATCCAAACTCACGCCACCTCATCAGTGTACGAAACCAGCCCGTCCACATTGTCTCCTTGCCCATCCCAACCCAATAGCGACTGCGACTCCCGTCCTTGTTGTCTCCTTCCCATACCGCGAACCACTCGGGCGTTCCCCGGGGGCCACATGTTGAACGTATGGCTCCAGATTCGTCTACCCTCTCACTCCACTCCCTTTACTTACCTCTCTCTCTCTCTCTCTCTCTCTTCTCTCCCCCGCTGTGCGTGCTCGAAGCTGGTGTCCTCGCACGGGTGAGTTGACGATCACCCCCGACTCGTTTGGCCCTGCTTTGCAAAATTGCGGCAGTCCCCTCTTGTGGCTACGCGACATGATCAAGGGATGTGATGCAAATGTACCATCTTTATGCACTGTATCGGCTAAACTTGGTTCAGTCCGAGAAACTGGTCTCTCTTTCAAAATCTTGACTAGGCTCCAAGAATTCGTCCCTTCTTCTTCTTCTTCCCATAAGGCTGATAAATTATGATGGGTACCACTCGTTTTCAACGGTAGTTCAGTCTGGTTTGATGATTCTGTTCATGTTAAAGTGACGTGGTAAGAGTCCCATTATTCTTGATCCACACCCGTATTATGTGAACTTAGTTTACCCGCTAGTCCAGTCTATCCGGATCGAATGAATGCGCTTTTTGTTCATGCCAATACTTGGATCAAGCCTTCGGTATTTGTCTTAGCCTATATCCGTTTGACTGTTGCGTAAGTTTCTCCGCCGATCTTGGACAGCGTATATGTATATTTTGTTCTAACTTCGAGCTGAACAGGGTTTCAGGCAAATCCCGGCCTTTGATCAGTTGGCTGTTTGTGCAAATCCTCTTTTCTAATGGCACTCACTACCAGCAAGCTTTCTCGAAGTGCATCGTTGACTGATCGAAACACCATCGGCAGATCATGTGGGACAACACCCTCTTTCGAAAGTTCAATTCAGTTAAGTCCTCTCCACCCGAGTCAAATTGAGCATAGACATTCGCGGAGAGGACTTCTCTTGTCGATGAAACCGAAATCAACAAAGGATATCCTGCGTTTCCTGTGTGGAAAACCTCTTCCTACTCGTAGCGGCACTCGGGGATCGTCAGTCTTATGCTTTTCCACGGGAGGACCTGAAACTGAAGCAACAGAATGTGCTAGACAGTCGGGGGATTCTTCGAATATAACTAGGTAACACAAGGCACCCGATTCTGTTCATATCGTCTGCCAAATTGCTTATCACTTTGTTGAGTTTTATTTCTCGCTGAGAGAAGCAAAAAGCATGGGGTTGCTGCATATGGAGAACTTTGAGAGCATTTTTTGCTGAAGATTGCTGTTGTTAGGGCTACACAATTTCTCGTTCCTCTTAGTCCGATTTCTTTTTCTAATAGTTGCCATGCTCAATTATTTGCACCCTGTATGAAATTTTCATCTCAATTTGCAAATTGCTGACATCCTATAATTCTGACGTGATACTGCCAAAGCCTTGTCAACAGAGTCATAGCTTTACTGTTAGTGAGTAATGCTCTTTTCCGTGTGTAACTATTTAGGGCACAAATTGGAGAAGACAAAAATGACCCGCTAACTGCACCATATGGAACTACTCAATCAAGGCAGGGTTTGGCTGAAGCTTGCAGATTTGTTCAGAATGATGCAAAGTTTGTCAATGAAAGGGCTCGCAGTGACATTGTCTTGCTCTCCCGGTACTATTAACTATCTTGTGTCTATGTATTGTCCTTTCAAGAAAGCATGAGAAAATAATTAGCAAATCCTCCTTACATTACTTAAGAACTGGGTGCCTTCCATAAGTAATGCTTTGCCATCCACTCCTTGTTTACACTCCTTATCAGTGGCATAATGAGATTGGATGCTCGTGCACGTCAAGATGTTGCTATCCTTGGCTCAGAGTTTCTTAAGCTCGATGGTAAGTTATTACGCCAATGACATTTTGATCTCATGTGGTTTGAGCATCTACAAGTATACTAAAATGAGAACTTGAGCTCCCCCAAAACCTTTGACTCAAAAGCGAACTTTGAGCTTTATGTTTCTTCGGGATAGGTTGGTGGAGGAAGGTTAAGCACTTTATCTGAATTATCAACAATACTACCAACATCTACAGATTTTTGCTTGATAAAAAATGAAATTTGGTGGCCGGGGCATCAGGGCCGCCTCATGCTTCCTTGGTTGACCAGTGCTTTACTAATATATCCTATCCTCCCTAAGAAAAGATGTGAGTTAAAGCACAAAGAAAACAGAAGGGTGAGATTTATTCCTAGTTTCACATTTACATTATGAAGTCGACTAACAACCAAAAGGGGGTAAATTGATTATTGTAGGATCTTTAGAACTTTTTTGCGCAGAACAGCGTGTGAGGGATGAAGCAGTGTTTATCGATGAAGTATCTTATGCAGAGCGAATATTTTCTATCAACAGATATGTGAAGAGTATAAAGGATGTAAAAGACTTTGCAAAGTAATTTATAGTGGTTTTGGCTTTCCACTTGGCTTACTTTACTCTCCCAGCTCTAGTAGCCCAATAACAAGTATTAAAATCTACTCTACAAATACAAAATAATTAGCACCGAGGCACTCTACAAGTATCTTATGCAGAGAAAATATATATAGTCCTCCAAGCTTTCTCAACACTTTGGAGACTTCAAATAGGTCAAAGTAACTGTTTCATAGATTGTCCATATCTCAGAAAGTCTTGCTGCAGCCAATTAATGGACTTCACTCAAGATAGACAAAACTGTCTCTGCTTCCTGTCCAGCACTTCCTTTGTATTGCCAAAAATGGCAAGCCCTCTTTTGACCTTATAGAATGTTCTTTCTATTTATTCCATGGTCTGAAATTGGCTCCAAAGCACCGATTTGAATTTGGATTTGAGTTCAAATTGATTTAGAGCTGGGTCATCGTTTTAATGTGCATGGATTATCATCCACTTTGTCTGAAGTGTGAACTTACCCTCCAATGTGGTCCATCTAGACTTTGCGATTTCACCCAATCCTAAAATGTTTACCTTTTGTATTTAGGTCATTCCTAGCATGTTGATGTACTCGAGGTTGTCCAAGTTCTCCTCCTTCTAATTGATCCTTCCAAGCACCTCGACGATTACACATCCATCCCTCACTTGTTCACATAAATCTAAAGGTCTTTCCAATTCTTAACACTTTCCACCCGATATCTTGTTCTGCATTTGGAGAGTAAGGACTCTCCACCAGCACAGACTCCTGATGTTAGCATCATCTGCATATGAGTTTATGTATGTAGAGTTTGTTTGCATACTCAAATACACATGTTTGTTCACACATAATGTTCTGTCGTCTTCAAATTACATAGGAGTTTTCCCAACACATTAAAATTTCTAATGTCAAGATCTTTCTGCCTTATTAGTTGTCGAATGTACAGTTAAAGTGGTCAAAGCTAGTGGTCCAATTTTCATTAACCAACTCCCGTTGCACAATGGTGGCCACTTATTCTTTCACGTGGGTGTTTTTATCAAAATATTTTGGTCTTAACTAAAGAGGAAAAAATCATGATGCTTATCTTCACCTTCTGCTGGCAGCTCGGGCAAGAGAGGATACTGAGAAAATTGACCGTAATGTGAAGAAGAAAGCTGAACGGCTTAGTCATATTGCAACTGTATGTGCAAGTTATTATGTCTATGTCTTCAACAATAGAGATAGGATGTTTGGTAGCTTCTGCCTCTACGTAATTCGATCACATTCTTCTTCACTTATATTTTCTTTCTGGCTTAGATCTTGAAAAACAAAGCGCAGTCTAAACTAAAAACTGCTGCAGACCGGCACTGGAGTGACGGAGCTTTGGAGGTTTGTGCACTTAATATTTTTCGTTCTTCTTCTTTTCATTTAATCGTTGATATGTATTTGAAGAAAAATGCTAGTGTTTTACCCTGGACATTCTTCCATGTTTAATATTAGATTGCAATGCGAGTGTATGCTAAACATCCCTTGAAGCATTATTGAAGGTTTGCCATGCATGGGATGAGCTATGGTGAAGAAGTGTTTTGGCTAGTTTGACTCCCATAGATTAGTGGGCTGTCAGTGTATGTAAATTCTGGGGAGTAGCTTTTTTGTTATCAGACTCTCTAGCAGGATCTTAGCTCACGCCAGCTTGATCTGCAAAAGTAGAATAACCAATCATTGTAGAATTGATGTTATGTACCTGCTAAGTCTATGAATAGCTCGCAAACTGAGCCCTCGTCAATATGGGTGACAATTATCTTTTAATTCCATGCGGTTAGTCAGCCATGTTGATACAGTTGCTCCTGCATCAAAGCACCTTGTCAACTTTGATGCACCAGGTTATGTCAATGATTTCTTTGGTGTATCTATTGCTTCCTTTATGCCTTGGGATCAGGTCATCAATGTAAATTACTGATGCTCTGACCAGGTCTTTTTAAGTCTTATATCACTTATGACATCCACATTTGTGCACACTCGGTTGTATGAACATAATTTTCTTTATCATACAAAACTGGGTTTTGAAGGGTGGCCTTGGTGCAACGATAAAGTTTGTCGCCATGTGACGAAGAGGTCATGGGTTTGAGTCTTGGAAACAGCTTCTTGCAAAAATTACAAGTTAAGGCTACTTACCTTAGACCCAAAGTGGTCTGACCCTTCCCCTGACCCGGAGCATCACTGGAGCTTTGTGAACTTGGCTCCCCCCCAAAAAAAAAAAAAAAAAAACAAAACAAAAGTGCTTCTACACTGGCAAGAATTCATGATCTGCTATGAATAAGATTTCTTTTGATTGGCATCATTGTTGGCTATGAAGAAATTTTTACTTCTTGGTGTGAATTCATCTGTAATTTTTTCGGAACTTCCTTTCAGTTGGTCTCTCTGTCAATGGCTGGGACTAGTATCTGCCTGGCGTTCCTTTCTTTGTTAGTCTGATCTTTAGTATGTGTGGGAGAAAGACATATGCGACCCATGCATGACTGTGTGTAAAGCAATGTGGTAGATATCCCTGTAGATGGAGTTGAGGGTAGTGCAGGATATTATTGTGCCAATATTGTTGTTTTTTACTGCCGTCTTTGCTTCTCAAAGGGTTTGAACAATGGTTCAGGGTGCAACTATAGTATCTATGTGGATATTCTACTGGGGTTCATTCCAAAAGTTTGTTTTCTCTGTTGTGGTGGAACAACAGTCAAAAGTGGAGTAGTTATTTGTCTGCTTGTCTGTCTGTCTTTGTCACTTGCTCTATGCATGTGGATGTGCCCATGCACGCGAGTTTGTATGTTCTTACTCAGTCTTGAATAGTTAACATTTTATTCTGTATGTGAAGATTGACTCTCAACTCCAAGATCTGTTTAACGGAGATGACACTTCCTTTTCTCATCACAAGTTGCTACTCTCAGGCTGATCTGCGTCTTGCTGACTTTCGTGCAAAACAGCGTGCCCTGGAAGATTCCCTAATGGCTTTGGAGGTGCGTTAATCAACCCTGTGACATAGATGTGCTATGATTCACTTTGTAATAAGTGCTCATATTATTTTGATATGCTGATCAATGAGAACAAGATAATGGTCATTTTCATTTCACGCTTATCATCCCAAAGGGCATATGCCTTTCAACTCTTTTTTAAGCTTTAGTTAAAATTTTTCTTAATTAATGGATTTTGCAGTTAATCAAAAACATCCATGACAGGATGGTGAGCAAGTTGTACAAATTGTAAGTTCGACTGCTGATAGCTTATTGTTCAATGTGCAACCTCCCCTAGAAAAAATTAGAACAGAAGAATAAAAATTTACAAGCTCTCAACCTTAACATTTCATGTTTCTCTGTAGTCCGCTGCCTTCAGAAAATGATTCTATATCATCTCACGATGTGATGGGGCGCATAATGCTAGAAAAGAATGGGAAAACACTGGATTCCTTCCCAGGGGAAGTGTCTGCTGACCGCATCAGTGCTATCCAGGTCCCTTTCTTGAAAACGGTCTTCTCTCGATTTTCTTCTCCTATTAGCGTCATTGAAGGATTTGAACTTACACTATTAGTTTGATGTAAGCAGGAAGCTTATTGGAGTATGGCGTCAGCGCTATCTGAAGCTGATGGAATAGACTACACTGATCCTGAAGAGGTCCGAACATCATCTAACTCCAAATGAATGTAATCTTTTCTTAAACATGCTCTCAATGCAATTGCTTCACTGGTGGTTTTCTAACTTCTGGTATCTTGGGGAAAGCAGCTTGAGTTACTAGTTACAACCCTCATAGATCTTGATGCTATGGACGGTAAAAGTAGTGTGTCATTGCTGGCAGAATGCTCCAGTTCTCCTGATGTCAGTACTAGGTGAGCTATCTTGCTCATGTTAAACTTTCCAATTTGGTTGTGATATTACAAGGATACACTGCGAGATCTGAAGGGTAATAGCCCTTTAGTTTGTTATACATTTTAAGGATCAGAATAATGTACATCTGAGTTTCTTTATCATCTTATGCAATTATATGTCCTTGATGCATGCGATTTTATCTTATCTTGTCTCAGCAATAATGATCTGAACCATCTTTAACATGAGTTTCACTTGCACCTGTGGGAAGACCTTGATCAAGATTTTAGATTTTGTCTATTAAGACCAAAATTGCATCCTATATGCCTTTTGTACCTCTTCAACACACAGGAACTGTCTGAATATCTCTATCTGAAGCCTACTAGTTTGAAGATATCACTGGCCATAAATTGGTTTAGTTTGGGATTCTGGTAATGCAGATATAGATCTCTTTATATAGACATCAGGAATCTAATCGAGGAATCTGCTAATATACTTAACTTTCCCCCTCTTTGGTGGTCTAGACGTGCCCTGGCCAATGCATTAGCAACAGCACCATCCATTTGGACACTTGGAAATGCGGGAATGGGAGCATTGCAGGTAACTTTTTTTATATGACCAAGCTCATCATTTTTTGAAGTAAGATAAGTTCCTTTATTGGATATGTAAATATTCTACATTAACAGTAGGAGACCTGATATTTGATTTTCATTGCAGAGATTGGCGCAAGATAGCAATCCATCAATTGCCGCAGCTGCTTCCAAAGCCATGTATGAATTAAAGAAACAGTGGGAAATAGAGGAAGGAGATAACTGGAGGTTTACGATGGACAAGGGCGAGAAGGTTGATGATGCAGATACTTAGAGGTTTCTGGATACTCATCTTGTACATATATATGGAAGAAAAAGGTCCACGTAATTTTAGGATGAAAGCGTTTATTGGACATGCTGAATGCGAAAGTGCACTTCACCGAAGAAGAAAAGAAAAGGGAGCCTGTTAGTTGTCTGCTTGTTGTGCTTTTTCCTGCTCTTCAATTATCAAGCATGTGAAGAAAGCTAGGCGAGCTCATGATAGAAGCAGTCGCATAAATGGTATGAAGATGTCTTGATGTCATAAAGGTTAAGAAACAACTATTAAATCAGCCAGCTTCTTTCTCTGTAGAAGATTAGTTTTCATCTTTTTGGCCATATGTGGGAGATATTGATGGAATCATGATTCTTCCATTGTTTCAAGGAGAAGCAAATGAGACCGATAATCAGCCTTTTAGAATGTGCCTTGTAACCTCATGTGGTACCCGCATGTAGAACCAAGAAGCATGTTTCAGGTTTATGAAATGAATATGATATTTACATAGCATCTCTATGAGCTCCTGTCACTAATTATCCTTAGTTTTCTGGTTTCAATATGCATACCAGACTGCGAATTTCATCTATTGTGAAAGCCAATAAAACAATCCACTGGCTATTTCTGCCGTTGGAGTTTGACATAAAAGCCGGCTTCACTTGGCGGTAAAGAAATCTGGGATGTTGTTGGTGGTTGAGGTTGAAGGTTGAAAGGCAAATGGTTCATGCGTGTAAATTCCCTTAATTGAATGTGGATAAGAGCATTGAAAGGAAGACCTTAGTGCTTCAATCATTACTTGGTTTGGGGCCTCTAATGGTTGGTTTGTCATGTGATCCTCTGCTTTTCCCTGGGATCCACTCCACATGATGAGATGCCATCTTCACATAGCACAGTTGCGACTCAGCATAATTGCGAAAGACGTACGAGGGCGTCCAGAATCTATTTCGGGATCTCAGAGACTCCATAATATAAGGAACGTGGGTCACATTTTTGCTTCAGATAGCTGATTTCTTACACAAACCCCAGGAAAAGGAGGCTCTGTTTAAGTCCTAATATTTAGTTGGTTCATACCAAACTCCATTTAATGTTGGACTTTAAATCCAGGAGAAGCTTTTCTAAAAGCAGGGCAAAAGCAAAAGCTTGAGACAGAGGCCTTGGCCCCATCACTTTAGTTTTTCTCTTTTCTCTTATTTTCTGGAGGAAAGCTCTAGGGTTAGAATCAAGGTTCCTCGTTTAGGTCCATTATCTTTAGCTTTTCCTTTTTCAAAGACTTTCCTGTCTCTTAACTTTACCATGATGCCCGCCACTATTTGACACCCCATGTTTCATCATTCTTGCCCTTCACTCTTATTTATTAAATCCTTGCAAGTTGTAATGATGGTGCAGCCATGAGTAGAGCCCCGTGGATTGGAAATGGAGACCCTGAACAGGACTTATGATGCAACCCAAGGCGAAAGGGGACATTTCCAAGCGAATTCGCCGGTTGTTTTCATGTACTGTCTAACCTTTTGTTAGCAGCTTCTGCTGGTTCTTCTTTTCCGGAAGACCTAGGGATGACAGTCAAGACCTATTCCGCCAATATGACCAAGAAAGAAGAAATCTGGTGTGCTTTAGGGAGAGGGTGTGGGTCGGTGACTGCTACAAGGGACGAAAGTTTTGCATATACGGGGAATTTGTTGCCATGGGATGATTATATTCACGATGTACGAATGAGACGACAAAGCTGTTGAAGTATAGAGCGTTTGCCATGCCATGGCGGGGCAGGTGGGCCTATGGTTTCTGTTCACCTTTACGACCCCGCGTGAAGCAGCGCTAATCAAGCTCCGGGGAGCCTGATTCCAGGTGGCTTGTGTTTCCACCTATTAAACTTATTCCTAGTTCTTTCTTTGGATATTTTAGACAGACATTCTCTTTTGAGCTCTCCCAATGGAATAAACTACTTTCTTTTCCATGGTCATGGATATCCCATACTAATGCCTGGAGACATTAGAAATAGCATATATAGAATAAAACTGTCACATTCACCTGAAAAACTCTTGACACACTGTAACTAGGTAGCAACACCGAGCCTCTTCTCTCTCTCTCTCTCTCTCTCTCTCTCTGTTATATGCGGTGGGTTTAGACAAGACAACGAAAGCAACAGGCATGGCTGCCAACAAGTTTGCAACCGTGTTGCATAGGAACACAAACAGGCTCATAGCCATCCTGGTGTATGCTGCCCTCGAATGGGTTCTCATCTCAATGCTTCTGCTGAACTCTTTGTTCGGCTATCTCATCTCAAAGTTTGCGGGCTTCTTCGGCCTTAAGCCCCCGTGCCCATGGTGCTGCAGAATCGACCGAGTATTGGAGCGTGGCAAGAGAGCAGATCACTCTTTTGTCAATGAGGTGTGCGAGACCCATGCTGCTGAGATTTCCAAGTTGAGTTATTGTTCGAATCATCATAAGTTGGCCGAATCACAAGGTATGTGCAACGACTGCTTTGCATCTAGGCCAGTTACGGACGCATCAAACGGAATGACGAGGACGCCATTTGTCTCTATGATGAGGGAGGATACATGCCAGAATGGAGATGACATTTTAAGGTGCTCATGCTGCAAAGAGAACTTAACCGGAAAATGGCACTCTTCTTGTTTGCTATGGAAGCCTTCTTGGAGTGCTTCGGATGTTATCCAGAAAGAAGGCCTCTCAATTGAAGAAATTGTTGATGAGAATGCAGGATCCAAATGTGAACAGCTGAAGAAACCTAATGGACTGCAAAATCAGAGGGAAAGCTTGCGTGAGATAGAAGATCATAATGACGAAGCCGAAGGCATATCGGAGGAGCATCAGGTACTTTCTGATGTTGATAGTTTTAGTTTTCGAGAAGCATCCGAGGAAGATTATTCAAAGCCCTTGTCGAGCATACTGTGGAATGAAAAGGAAGACACTAATGAGGACATTAAGGAAGCTACTTCGGAGGTAGTAGAGAAGTATTCCTATGGCGTGAGCAATGGGACTCCCACTTCCAAAGGAAAGAGCACAACATCTTGTCATAAAGAAGATGATTTACTCAATGCCATTGATCTGCAACACAAGGACTCTGATGCATGCGATTGGCAACGGGTGATTCCTGTGGATCTGATAGATTATTCCACCAATGAAAATACAAAGTTTCACGCCTTGGTAGAGGAACATCTGCGCAAGTGGGATCATCAGCGAGATGCAGCTTTCACTTCGAATTTGGTTTTTGAGACCGAAATTGGTCTCTTAAGAGAGTCATTCATTGTGGATGATGACATAAAGAAGGCGGCCTATGCTGAGATGAAGAAATTGGGAATTTACATGGTTGATGAGGAGAGTGCTTCAATTCTCCCATCTGAAGAGGGGAAATTAGAACATGAAGACGCTTCAGTTGCTCGAGCAGCTCAAACATTGGAAGCTGATGATGACAAGATTGAAGCATGTGCAATGGAAGAATTAAACAAACCAACAGGTACGCATTTTCTGGTATAGTAGGCTTTTGTAGCATCTTACTTCATGTAGTGTCACGCTTATTCCAAACTTATCCTATACTGGCCAAAGAACAATAAATCCTTTCCTTCCATAAAAATAATTTATTTTTGGACAGGTGCAATATTGAAGGATGAAATGGGTTGCATTGAAATAGCAACAGATCTCACTGCCAGGAGCACGAAAGTTCCCACTTCTGATCAGTCACACCCTCAGGAATTACTTACTTCATTACAACTCTCGAAAGAAAATCTCTCTCTTGTGAATGGCCAGAATGCTGAAGTCACTGACACCTCAAACGAGTTAGTACCTCAGGACGGACATGGTAAGCTTCACATTTCTTTCTAACACAAGAACTGAGTACTTTATTGACAAATGTGTAGAGTTGATCTGTAAGCAGATTGTAATGTAGGTACGCTCCCTCCAGGCCCAGCAGAAGCAGGACAGAGTTATGTGCAAGAGACCATGTTGAGTGACGAGAGTCAAGCAAATCCAATCAATTGCCAGCCAATGGAGCTTGAAGCCGAGGAAGAAAAGTTTCCTGAAACACCAACCTCAGTGGAAAGTCTACATTATTTACATAAGAAGTTGCTTCTGTCTGAGAAAAAAGAATCTTCCATAGAGGAGTCGTTGGATGGAAGTGTGCTCAGTGAGATGGAAGTTGGTGATGGGGCGATATCTGTCGAAAGGCTCAAGGCAGCTCTAAAAGCAGAGCGAAAAGCTTTGAGTGCATTATACGCTGAACTAGAGGAGGAGAGGAGTGCCTCTGCAGTGGCCACCAACCAGACCATGGCTATGATCACGAGGCTTCAGGAGGAGAAGGCGGCAATGCAAATGGAAGCACTGCAATACCAGAGGATGATGGAAGAACAGTCCGAGTATGACCAGGAAGCTTTGCAGCTTCTAAACGAGCTCATGATCAAGAGGGAAAGAGAGAAGGAAGAACTTGAGAAAGAGTTGGCCATATACCGTCAGAAAGTTTCAGATTATGAGGCCATGGAGAGGATGAGAGCAATGAGAAACATCCGTCCTGAAAATTGGAGCAGTAAGAGCTCGTCTGACTTTGGCAATAATGCAGAAGACGGCAACAATCTATACATTGATCTAAACCGTGAGCTGAGAGACAATGATGCCGGCAACCTCTGTGGCCACCAAGAAATTAATTCCCCTGACAATACTCTGACCGATGAAGTTTTAAACTTGGAGGAGATGGCGCTAGATTGCGTGAAGCACGTGACTTCTCTTGATGACTCCTTGGCAGAATTCGAGGAAGAGAGACTATCCATTCTTGATCAACTGAAGGTATTGGAGGAGAAGCTACTCATAATGAGTAGCAACGAAGAGTTCATGAATGAAAAAAACTTGAGCGAGCAATTGTCAAACTTTGATGAGAATGACTTTGATGAGCGTCACAATTTCACTTGTCAAGAACAAAATGGGGTTTTGGACGCACTTCCAAAAGAGCCGAATGAAAACTACCATCCTGAAAAGGAGACAATGTGCTTGATGGCGAAAAGACTGCTTCCTCTTTTGGATGCCACAGAAACTGAATATGAAGATGCTATGATTGATCAGGATCCAGGTGAAAACATCTCCAAGTTTGAGGAGGATGGGAAGAAATTAGCCATAGTTGAGGAGGTCGACCACGTCTACGAGAGGCTACAAGCCCTTGAAGCAGATAGAGAATTTTTAAAGCATTGTATGAGCTCCATTCAGAAGGGCGACAAGGGGATGAATCTTCTCCAAGAAATACTGCAACACCTCCGCGACTTGAAGAGCGTCGAGCTCCATACAGGGAATATGGATGAGGGCAACTAAGGTGACGATTTGCTAAATCAATCTGCTAAACACGTGTGCTTGTTCTTACGTATCTTTGTGCTCATCCGTTACGCTTTGCTGAACTGCCAAGCAGGAAATTTTGTCACCCGACTCTGTTCATATGCTTCATCCTCTGGTAATGGCATGTTATTTGATAGATCTTGGTCGAATTGAGTCGTTCAAGAAAACAAGGTTGCTCCAAATATTAGAGTAAAACTACTTGGCTGTGTTCTTCTACATTGTAACATTAGGAAAAAGTTTGTCCAAATATATCTTTCTGCAGAGTACAACAATCTAAGCCAATATGTATGACAGATCATTCTTTGAGCAATTCAGTGCTGCATCATAAGGTATGACCCGATTATGTCTCTTTTTTCTCAACGTTGACTGCAAAATGAGATGTAAAGCTAGCGATTGCAGCACATAGTTGCAGCTTCTGATTGCACCTTTCCCATTTAATAAGATTTGCGTCTACCCAAGGTCGAATCATCTAATTCTGATAAGATGGACATTTTTTTAGTAGAATCAACAAGTTAGGGACAAAAGAACATCGTCGTGAGGGGCAAGCAAGTCAAAGGGCCTTGACAACAGTATTTCATCCTTGAAATTACAATGCACTTTTCCTCGCGTACGTGCAAACCTGCTAAATCAATCCTAACCAATTTCTTAAGTCAAATGTGAAAAAAAACAACAAAATTAGATACCAGTTAAAGAGTCCTCTCATTACCTAATCATTTCTGGTGACATGATTAAGCAGCATCCATTGTGATGGTTCCCAAGCCCTTCCACCGGTGCAGGAAGCAAGCGGTATAAACTAAGCGCATCAAATAAGGGTTGCAGCTGTCGGGTATGGCAGATTTCCTTCCCTACAAAAATTTCCTCTCATCACTATCTGTGAGCAACTGCAGATGATAAGGCCAACTCCTAGTCAGATAGATTCCTGGTGCATACGTATTCAAACCCGGAGATGGTTGATTCCAGTATGCGCTCTTCCATTCGATAGCTAACAAAGTAAGAGTCCTATTACGACAAGCATTAGGTTAGATAACAAAAGGATATTCAAGAAATCTTGAATCTCTTGCACCAGCTCCTTCAAATTACTGTCTCTAGGATAGTGGCCAATCATCACTCCGAACGTGAAACACTAATTAAAGTTTTGTCACAAGTCACCTAATTGTGGGGAAACCTGATCAATTTCCATACTGCATAGAATTCTCAGTTTCTTGTTGTAAGTATGGAAAACTTAGCTAAGTTCAAATGTGATATAGTCATGGAAGCATCTGCTTCATTTTTCTTATTTGAAATAGAAGAAAAAAAACAACCTTGACGATATGTTATTGCTTAGATTGTCGCTTTCAATAACCAAGTTGCTGGGAAACTGCATGCCCAATCAGAAATTTGATCGCAGAGGGCAAAGATGAAATGTCTCGAAATGACAATGGCGACACGCCTGTTCTCGGCTGCTTCTGCGAACATATTTGATGAGCATTGTACAGCAGATAGATGAGATCGACCGGTCTGTACATGCACATTTCTGGTGGGCTCCCATCAGGGGCAGTTAATTTTTCAAACTATCTTGCGACGCTTTTTAATCCATCTCCAAGGCAATCGAAAGAAAATTGCAATATTGATTTCACTGTTCTTTTATCTGAGGGAACAATAGAAATTGGCGAGAAGGACTACATTCGAATTTTTTGCACAGAGGTTTACAATAAAATTAGTAAAATTGGAAAGTTTATGACTAAATTTGTATCCAAACAATAGGTTTAGGATTTAGTGAGTAATTTTTCTTGATAGTAATGATTTGGTCAGGGTGAGTTACTTGAACAATGATCATCATATGTGCATGCAATTATAAGTTGTGTGAATTTCTTGTTGACTGAATCTTTAAAGATTCTTCATCCCATATGTAACATTCATCAGCTGATATGAGCCTTGCAGAGCGAAGCATGACAGAGCCAACAAAAAGACAGCCGACTCGACCAGGCTGACCAGAAGAAAAGGCCAAAGCAGAACGGAACAGAAAGAAAACAAGGCCGGCAAGGCCTGACCAAACTGAACTGAGCTGCGATTGGCTATCGACCACGAAAGCCAAGCCTGCAGGGGTGATTTGAGTCGGTCTCCGGTGAAAGAGCACGGACATGATGCAATTCGCTCCGTAGTCATGATGTTACATGATTTACCGTGACGAGACCCATCAAATGGTATCTAAATCGAAAATCATCCGACCCAAATTAACTAGTTTAATTTGTTTTATCCCACTATGCAATACAAATTTAGTGGACTCATACTCGATTCGACTTGTATTGCTAAAATACTTTCATATTTAATTCAATTTTCAAAATGAGGTGAGAACATGGAGTAAGCGAAGTGCAAGATCCGATGAGAGTAAGAGAAAGTGAAGAGAGAATCGTTACCGAGGGTTGAGTGGAAGTTGTAGACTCATTTAATACTCTTATTATTTTGGACTTATCATTTTAAATTCATTTATGATTAATTTGTTGAATATAACTAACTTATATAACAATTTAATCAATCAAATATAGGTTAAGAAATTGGTTTACGATACACTTTAAGAGGTCTAATCATGAGCTACCCCATCAAGATGTCCATCGACATGCTCTCAAAGGTTTATTTGTTTTCGCTCTCATCCCTTTGAATACGAAATGGTTGCTTATTTGAATGGCTAAAATTCGACTTCATGCAAGACCTCCGATATCCAATGATCCAAATGAATCCTCTTATTAGCACGCGGGCCATTGCAATTAGCTTAGAGCAATTGTCACCCCATGTCGGTGCGTCAAATCGGACGCATGCGATCCGTCAAGAGCAGATGGACTGAATCTAAATGAGCAAAATGAGAGCCACTACAATTATTTTCGAGCAATTGTCATCTTCACATCGATGCATTAGATTCGGTGCATATGATTCGTCTTGTCCTCATGATCCGAGAGGAAACAGATGCACTGAATCCATACGTTACGCGGTGCGTTCGGGAAAACTTATGGCCTGGCCAATAGGTTCCCCACCGGTTTCATCCCATAATTTATCCGCTCATCGATAATTAAATAATTAAAAAATCTATAAAAAAAGAAATCCAAAACTCTTGTTGGTGGGAGGGGGACCATGTGACACCGAGTGATAAGTGATGCCCTCCAAAAATCCTCTTCTGCAAATTAATTTATGAACAGAGGATAACCTTTGTATTTTTTTTATGTTATAAAAACATCACCTTTTCTGCCAGAACCTATGCATTATTTAAATGCACAGAGAGACCAAACCCATCTGCATTCCTCTCGCCGCCACGTCATCGATCTGCGCGACCCCTGCGCAGCGGAACACAGGCCCTTGGATCAAAGTCGCCATCGCCATCCTGGCCGTCCAACGTATATCCCCACCAGAAAAATAAAATAAAATAAAAAAGAAGAAAACCCAAAACTTGTAATTCAATGCCCTCAAAAGAAATCCACTTCCCCTTAAGCACCTTTTCTTCCTCTCTCTTATTATTTTTATCCTTTTTTTCCGGCCTTTCCTTTTCTTTTGCTTTTTCTCAAGTCTAAATCTTACCACTGTTCTTGAGGAACAACCTCTGTGGGGGTGTTGGGTGTAGCTGCTCGGTGGGGACTGGCTAAGGATTTTCGTAGCTCCGCAGTCTCTCTCTCTCTCTCTCTCTCTCTGTACCAGAGAGAGTGTGTTGTGTGTGTGTCCATCTCACTCTCACTCTCTGCATCTTTAATGGCTGCTACAGAGTTTAATAAGCCTCCACCACTCCCTCCTTATCCTGAGGTAACGTCAACCCTCCTTCTCCCTTTCCCTCTCCCTCTCCCTCTGTCTCTCTCCCTCTCTCTCTCTCGCTAGCCTTTTCATCGGGATTTGCAGAAAGACAGCAGATTTTCCTGCAAAACCATGTCTTTTGGGGTTTGTGTGGTGAAATCAAAGATGGGTTCTTGTTGTATGGTTTCGTTGCTGTCGTTCAGGTGTTCTGGGGTTTTGGGTATTTTTCTTGTGATGGGTCTTGGTGGGAAATGCTTGAGCTGAATATTTTCTTGATTTTTAGATTTGGGCACCTCGTTCCATATGTCATTTTTGCTTGGCGTGATATCTGTTTCACGATCGTTTGCGCCGATTTAGCTGCTCAAATTCTCGATATACTGACAAGTGAAATGTTTTTCTGGTTTGGGTGAATGTCACCATCTGGATCCGATTAGGGGCGTGCTCACTGAATTGAGCTAACGTTCGTCCACATTTCAGGAAAGAAAAATGGAAATCTAGTGGAATTCACACTGAGTTGATCCGACCCTAAACCTTTCCCCCCTCCAAGATTGAGGTCCAGCTGATTGATTTTCATTTTCCACCCTGATTCTTTCCTTTCTTGGCGAATGGAAAAATGCAGTAGCTTGTTAATGGTTGAGATCCTAGAGAAATATTTTTTTTCCTGTCTGTCCGATTCCTTGTCATAGAGATGAAGACCAATAATTTTCACTTTCAGTTTGCTTTCTCTGTCTATTGACCACCTTTGATTCTTCTTTCTTTTCGCCTTTTTGCTTTTCTATTTTGCGATATGCCATGACAGATGATTGTAGCAGCACTGGAAGCATTGAAGGAGCCCGGCGGTTCCAACAAGACATCAATCTCGAAGTACATAGAATCCAAGTATGGAGACTTACCAGCAGGCCACTCCCAACTCCTGTCGCACCACCTCAACCGGATGAAAGAGAGTGGGGAGCTTGTCTTCTGGAAGAACAACTACTCGATACCTGACCCCAACGCGCCGCCCCGCCGTGGCCGTGGCCGACCACCAAAGCCCAAGGACTCCTTGCCTGCTGCCATGGCCGCCCCCCTGGCCCCGCCAAGGCCTCGGGGCCGCCCTCCAAAGGACCCAAGCGGCCCGAAGCAGGTGAAGCCCAAGGTCTCTGCAGGCAGTGGGAGGCCGAGGGGGCGGCCGAGGAAGATGGCAAAGCCGACAGGAGGGTTGGGTGGGTTGGCAGAGGCCACAGCGTCTGCTGTGGGGTCCGGGAGGCCGAGGGGCAGACCCCCGAAGGTGAAGGCACCGCTGACTGAAGTGAGTGTAGAGAATTAGGACGTGATACAGCTTTGGCCTGTGCCTGTGGGGTTCCTATGTCTGTTCAGGTCTTTTCCAGAGTTGGGCTTGGTGGCATTAGGCGATTGACTAATTCGTTTGTGTAGCTCTAATGTGCAATGTTGATGTGGTAAATGGTTAGTAGCTTGTAGCAGTAATGACAATTCGCAGGGGAGTCCGCTTCCACGGTCGATTCGTAACTTGGTAGTTCTCCGGTGTTATCATAGGATGTTCACTTTTGTTTGCTTGTCTAGTGGGGATTGTTCTCGTTCGAAATATGTTTTCTGGTTGGTGTTCCGTGAAACGATTGGTTGTGGAATGCTGTTGCTGTTGCAGTTGCAGTTCTATTTTTGACTTGGATCGGTCGTGAGGAAAGTTGGCCGAGCGAGTCGAGCCAAACGGTTCGATGATGATGATGACAGTGTGATTGCGAGAGAGCAGACAGAGCACGAATGGCAGAGACGGATGTTGACGTGATTCTTCTTCCTGACGGAGCTGATTGGAAGGGAGTTAAGAGCAACCTAGTTCCGTTCCGTACCCACCTGCTGATCTATCCACTTAGCAGGGATTATGGTTGTTCGTACGAGGAGAGGGTGCTGTTCATGTTTGGAGTGGCGTGGCTTCGGAGTTGGCTGTATGAATGGTGGTGTCTTGTCGCTCGGGATTTTTAGGCCCACTTCGTCGCGTTGGATTTAGAACGAGTATCTGGGGCCGGCCAGCCAGCATGCTCAGCTGAGTAATCGGCATCTGAGCAGCGATCTTAGCAGAGGCGTATTACAATACGTGCAAATCTCTTAATCTGATCTTAAAACGATTGGACGGTCTGTGTTAAGGACGAAAGCTGCTTGATTTCGAGACCTCGGTAAAGGGGCATTTACTTATCATGGGTCCAGAATCGAATAGCTCTTTCGAGTGGTTTTGTATTAACATATCCAATATGATCTTAAAACGATTAGACAGTCTTGTGTTATACGCGAAAGCTGCTTGATTTTGAGACCTCGGTAAAGGCTAACCGGCATTTACTTATCATGGGTCCGGAATCATGTGGCTCTTTCGAATGGCTTTGTACTAAAGTGTCCGTGCGTTGATTGGTCGTTCAATTTCGCAACGTAATTATGGTAGACAGCTAGTGAAAGTCAAGTCATCTCTCACTTTCTGATTCTTATCCCTGACCTGATGACAGAGGCTGGTTTTCCAACTCCCCTAGCCGCGTAGGAAAAAGCCCTAATCATCTAAGCCTTTGATATTGGCGGATTTCACGTGATAGAAGGATTATGATACATTGGGTTCATGTGCACCCAATGCATTTAAGAATGTATTTTCTTCTCACACAGGTCGGACTTTGGCCTAAAACTTAAGTGTGTAAACGTATAATTTAGGAAGGCAAATAGGGGTTAGAAAAAATATTAATAAGGTCGCAACAAGCTTGTCAGGTTGTGCTAGGCATGGTTGGCCATGCCCCAATTTGAAAAAAAAAAAAAAAACAAATGTTCTTAATTGAAAAGGTTAAAAAATAAACTAATTTGTTTCAAATAGTGAAAAAGTGAAAAAAAAAAACATAATTAAGGAAAATTAATGAAAACACTAATTCAATTAAAACAAATTGAAAAAAAGTACATCTTCTAGAAAATTGGATAGAAAAAATTACACGTAGTGGTGCCTTAATGATTGCATAGAAGTTAAACCAAAAGAGAATGTCTAACAAATTTGGTGTCTCCCCATTGTATCCTCACCGTGATTAATATGACATATGGTCATCATTGTCCTCTTGTTTATGTTGGTCACGTTCCTTTAGGAGTCAATTCTTGCAAATAACAATCATGGCCAACGACAACCATCTCAAGAATATTAGATGGACTTATTGTCTTCCAAGATTCATTTGCTAGTATTGAATGTGAACTCAAATGATACCATGGTCGATGGTGGGGTCCATAAGTCACGAGCCATGATGGAAAGAATATAAAAACTAGTTGCTCACCTCTTCCACCATTTCACAAGGTCGATCTTGTCTTTGCCAACTCTTCTAATCTGTTTGAGGAGTCTATTTCCATGTTTGTCTCCAGCTTACTAATAGATAAAGACAAAGGCTTAATGGAAGATCGTAGGGTATGGACCATACAAGTTTCTAGACACAATCACTCCATCTCCATTTATGGAGTGAAGCTTGTCATATTGAATTGATTGATGTGGTCAATATCAATTCGACTTAGGTTTACTCACTCAATCCCAACGAGGAGAGTTTCGGGCCTTTCCACTGGAACATTAGACCCAAGGTAAGTAATGGATGCCAAAAAAATAGGTGGAATGACCTGGTGATATTTGAGGAATTTCGCAATTCATTGCCACTTCTACTTCGTTCAAAAAGCGCTCACCCTCCTTGTTCTTCGATTGAACGAACATCATGCATAAAAACGGAATGGTTCAGTTGCTTGAAGAATTATTGGTAGCACTTTTAAAGCATCCGTCGTGTGACAGAAACTTGCAAAAAGTCCCTAAAGACTTCAACAGCCTCCAATCACGTCGTGTCAATGGCCTGAAACCGGCAATTTTCGTGATTGGTGGTTAGAAAGTCAACACACCCATCTCCTCAAATGTCTTCTCCAACATCTTTTACGTTGAATTCCACCTCCTCCCTATGTCCAGAGGGAACTTTTTCTACTCGTCTTCCTTGCGTCATGTATAGGAACTCCAACTTTGGATGCCTCAATGCGTGGATCTAATGTATTAAACCGACCCACATATGTTGGCCACGGAATCGTGAAACTTGCGAAGGTCATCTTGCACGCACAAGTTAATATAGTGAAACGCGCACCGCATGAAAAAGAAAATCTCATTGTCAATAGAATTTAAATGTTGGTAATGGAGATTTATCAGGGATACCAAACATATAGATAGCTTATTATTTTGATGGCCACATTTTAGAAATCATGTGGGAATACTAACTTCATAAATGCAAGAGCTCCAGGACATATTCATATGCCTCATTGACTAGGGCGTGAATGATAAAATTTCTAAAAGAGAAATAGAATTTTTTATTTATATTTCTTAATGAGTTTTTGAGCAAAAATTTGTATTTAATAATGACGAAAATTTTTCGTTATTAAAATATAACAACACAAAATTTCCCCTCCTCGAAGGGGAGTGGATGGATGCGGCGGCGGTGGCGACTAGCAAGTGGTAGGTGGTGGACGGTGGTAGGTGGCTAATAGCAGGTGGGTGGATCGGAGTTTTTATTTCTATTTTTGTTTCATAAATAGAGAAGAAAAAAAAAAAAATTACTTTGATTTCCATTCCAAATCTATTTTTATAATAAAATTTGTTCCAAAAATAAATAAATAAATAATTTTACCAAATGAAATTTTATTTTATAAATAAATTTAAAATAAAAAATTATTTATGAAATTATAAATTTTGGTTTGTCATACACTGGGGTGAGTAATATAACCGCCCGGACTAGATCGGACCGGCCGGTTCAAGGCGATTCCTTGTTCCAAGGGTGGACCTCTCGTACCGGATCAGATCGATTTTTTTTTTTTTTTTTTACAAATCTTCAAAGAACAGCAGCCCCTCATGCTTACTCTTCCCTCTTGGCTCTCACACCTCTTTCCCTCTCAACGTCCTTCAAGGTCTGGAGGAGGAGGGGCCTTCTCTATGAGCTCGGTGTAGTGGGAGTCGAGTCGAGGAGGGCGACTAGGATGGAGTTGAAACTGATCTGACCCCTCGTGGAGTTGTAGGGGGCCGTTGGGGCAATGCGGAGGAGATAGGAGGGGGGACCACAAATGTATCCATGAGGTTAGAGAGCGAGCTCGGAAAGAATTGGAGGTGCCTTCGTGGTCTCTCTAAAACTGGAGGATTCGGTGGTTTTTGTGGGAGGAGAGGAAGTGGGTTTGCATAGAGAAGAGAGAGATGGAGATGGGACAGGAGGGATTGACTTAGAGAGAGAGAGAGAGATTGAACAAAAGTAAATGCATTAAAGAGGCACATTCAAACGGAAGTGGGGCCACTCTACTCTGCTTTCTATGTTTTTGTCAGACACGCCACTCTCTCCAATCTTTAAAATTTGACCGGTTCCAAGGACCAGATTAGACCTGGTTCGGACCAATGGTCCGGTTTGATCCCTAGTTCTCAATTTTGGAGACTGATCCTCCCGATCTAGTTCTTGATTTCACCTTAAAATCAGGTCGGACGGTGAACGGATCACTTCTATCATACACCCCCTTATGGTCAATGACAACACAATAGTCACAATTTATAAAATAGTAAAAAAAACTCCAAAGTTACCATTAATATATATATTCACGAGCGCCATCATTTTTTTTTTGTGTATTGATTTGCAGATCTTAGAGTTTTTATTCATGAATAGGCTTGAATTGAAGTTGCACGACTATCTTTAAATAGTGGATGAAGTACGGATCTTTGGCAAAGCCAAAAGATTGCTTGGCGAGAAGACAGTACTATGCAAGCTCCTATTGGTTCCTCACATCATCATATTTGAACAGGCTTTCAGTATGCAGTGTTGTACTTAGAGAGCTCCCCCCAGCCGCGGACATCTCTTCCTCATATCAACATCGGTGCCTCCTCAAGTGACCTGTCCCACTTGACGTTTCATCAACTAATTCTTTGCCTCATACAGTAAAAGGCTTGGCATTGATTTTAAGTTGGTGTGTCCTCCAAACAACGGATGTACTTCTTTGTGAAGCCGACAACCAAGTTGCTTAGGGCTTTTTAAGACTAGGGGTATTTTCTGCAGAAGCATCTTGGCAAGGACTAACTTATGGCATGTGCCCCTACAATCCTCCGGATTATAGGGTTATTGTGTCTCGTTGTTGGTGAATTCGGCTTGCTGTGGGGGTGGAGCCGGCACATGTACGTTGTTGTTTTACTCATTGGACGAGTCCCAAGACAATTGTAACGTGAAGTCTAAATTGAGTTATAATGATTGAACATGATTATTATTGTTGTTCTCCATTGTGATATTAAGAACACTATTAAATTGTTGTAACAAGAAGTAAAATAAATGAAATAGACTAAACATTTTAGAGAGCAAGAGTACTTGGAAATTATATTTGAGTGAAGATTGAGAAAAGGTCAAAAAAAAAAAACAAGAAGATGAAGGAGGCCAATTTATAGAGGAGGACCAACTTTTTTGGCTTATGGACCGTTGATCACTAACCAAGTAAAATGATCGGTCGTCCGGTCTGATACTGATCTAGCTCATGTGGCCTTTGGAAGGCCGAATCCCAAAGGGAAAGTTGTTGGGTCCATGGGCTTGACCCGGCCCAGGCTAGAAGTAGGGCACGGCTCCCACCTAAAAGTTTGTGCCGTGCCTGGACATTCCCTTGTTTGAAACAAGCTCATGTCCAAGCATGCTTAGCCCAATCATGCCCTGGCCGACATTACCCGATACCCGCCCCTAGATTTGAGCATAGAAGAGTAATTGAAGACCTCATTTGAGAAATTTTTTTAAGAGATCATATAAATTATAGTACAAAGAAGTTAGTGGATTTTATTCTTTATATTATGCCAACAAACTATAATCCTTTGCATGACATGTGGATCGTGTATGCTACCCATGGAATTCAAATCTCAATAATAGCTAATAGCCTTCATTGGACCTTGCATCGCGGAGGGTTGGAAAAAAAAGAAGGTTGAAAAGGGAAGTGATAGCAATAGAAGTCGGTTTTAAAGCATTTGAATCATTGGACTAGATGCCTTTGCGTACAAAAGGAAGAGCACAAAAAAGAAAAAGGAAATTCCCACCTTATCACTGCCAAAAGGAAATTATGGTTCTTCAGAAAGTGGGTCATGTGATGGGAAGTCAGCTTAGTCCTTAAGAGAGGCAGAACTGGAAAGTGGGAGAGGATGTGTGGTGTCTAGAAGAGTAACGGTACTCGGAGGAAAGGACACGGTACCAATTTTGGTACTAAAATTTTTCGTCCAATTATTGAAGTGTCAAATTAAAATTAAACTATCACTAAATGTTGCTAGTGCTAAATTCCGACAATTCATTCTACGTTGTTTTTTGGACAATTTTTTAAGTCTAAAGTGACTATTTTGAAACAAATTTAAGTCTAAAGTGGAAAAGGAAGGAGATGAAGTGGCAAATGGGATTAAAACGATAACCTTTCACCTTCCTCTCTTCTTCCTCGTTCTTTCCCTAGTGCGCCATCGCATTTCATCTCTCTCTCTCTCTCTCTTCCTTGTTCTTTCCCTATTGTGCCATCACATTTCATATCTCTCTCTCTTCTTCCTTGTTCTTTCCCTATTATGCCAATATGCCTTTTTCTGTTTTTTTTTTTTTTTTTTTGTTCATGGTGCTTCTCTCTACTACTCTTGCTGGTGCACTACTGGTGACATAACTGAGGAGGTCGTGTCCCGGAACTTCAACGAGGACTATAAATTGTTCAGCAACATACTCAATGATGTGTTGTGGAGAGAAGTTGGAGGCAAGTTCATGGAACAGTTCGAGAGGAATCACATTCGGGTTATTTGGGATAAAAATCAACGACATAGCCTGTTTATTTTATTTCGGCTTACACAATAATTAGTCGATTCTCCTACTCTTGCTCTCCACTGCAAAATTTAGAAGGTAATTTTGTCTCAATTGGAACAATGATGGTTAGGATTTTTTTTTTTTTTTTTTTTTTTAGGGAGATCAGCAATTTTACCCCAATCGCGTCTTTCAAATTTGTTTCTAGATGGAAGTGTTGGTGATTTTAGTTTCAACTTCTGTTGCTAACGGTCATGAATCAATTCGATTGCTTATTCATACATTCATCTCTAAATCCTTGGTTTGTGCTCTTGAAATGAGAACCCGCTGTCGAAAGAACAACGAGGGAAAATCAAACCGAAAGTGGCCTAGAAATCATTTTATTTTTCTTTGGATTGGCGGTTTGATTATTGCTTGTCTATGATGGTTTTGAATCTTTTTTCATTTTGATTTGGGTTTAGCAATTTTTTGGATTTAGCATTGGTTCAGCTTTCAAAAAAAGAAAAAGAAAAAATAGAGCTAAAATGACATCGTTTCTTTATAGTTTTTGTTAATTGGATTTCTCCAACGAGCTAGTATACGGTTTTACAATAAAATAGTGTCACGTTGGATTTTTCAACCACATAATGTGACAAATTGGCAATGGCATTGAAGTGATTGTTTTTTCTTTATTTACAAAAGAGGCATTCAAGTGATTACTTAAAAAAGTTTCGGTATTGAAATAAGGCTTGTACGGAAGTAATGACACTTTTAATGTCTTTTTCCCTAATGCTTGGTGGGAACAATTACGATAAAAGTGAAGAAGACCTTTTAAACCTTTGGGTATTTATGCTGCAAAACTATCTCAATTTTAGGCTTCGTTTATCCACGGAAAATGAATAATTTATAAAATGTTTTCTTAAAAATGATCCCTTATATCATTTGAAATATCTAATGAATAAACATATTTTTATTATCGATAATATTTTATGTTTAAACATTTTCATTGACAATAAATATATTTTTTGTTCATTGATTTTTGTAAGTAATATGAAGGATCATTTTTTGGAAATATTTTGTTTTTTCATAAATCAATGATTTTTCGCAAAATAAACATACCCTTGGCATACCCACTTCAAAAGTCGGCTTTAATCGTAATTGACATTAAGCTTGAATATATGTAAGAACAAAAATTAATAGAGAGAAATTATTAAAAAAGATAGAAAGATAGTTAATTTTTCAACGGAGGAAAAGAGTGAGGATATTCACCTTGTTTGAGTGACACGAATGGTAGGGGTGAGTGATTTCGGTGGGTTCTAGGTTTCGTATAGGTTTCACCTGGATCTACTTGTTGGAATTGGCTTTTTATTTTTTGGAATCTAAAACCTATCATACATATCCTAAAACTTAAAACCTATCTTGTCATAGGTTCTAACGTTAACTCTAGGTTCTACCCAGGTTCTATCTATATTATTAATTGCACAATTATAGTAAATTATTATTTTCAATGATCATTACTTGCTTTGATAATTCACTTACCACAATTTATATTTAGACACACGACAAAAATGAAATATTAACAAAGCAAACTTAGTTATAAAATTGAAGTTGATTACAAATTGTATACTCATCATCAAACGCCATAAAATAATGTAGGAATGCAAGAAAACATAAATCAGGAAAAATACAAAAACTTGTTTCAAGTTTTGGATTCTACTTATTTATAATTTAGAACCTACTCATTGAAATAGGTCTTTACATACTTTGGAATCTAGAACCATACAGGTTCCCATAGGTCCAATTTTTCGGCTCTTGATTCTACTCCAGAACCATGCTCATCTCTAGTAAATGAGTGCTTGGGTGGGGGATGGAAGTTAATTGTTAAATTTTTTTATTTTTATTTTATGAAACATGGTTACTGAGACGAAAACGGTATTTCGACAACCATAAATGATCCACCTACATTTCACGTAAGCTCTTTTTGTGTGTGTGTGTATGTTGCACATTCATTGGAAACTTGTTTGGGCCATACTTTATAATCAATTGTACATAGGATTTGATTACGGAAAATTAGGGCAATGAGAATGTTTTTGACAAAATTAAATATGACTCATCAAAGCATATTTCTCTCAAGAAGATCAATATCTATAAATTCAAAGTTAACAATTTCTTGATTCAACATAAGAAGAAAATATAATATAGTCAAAATTATAGGTGAGAATCCCGATAAAAGATTTAATAGGAGAAAAATCGATCAAGAATAAAGTCTAATATTGTATAGCCAAAGCAATTTCTATATTTTAGGAATTGCACCCGATATCTGATTTTCATTGATAGATCGTTGTGATGCATTATTCTTTATTGTAAACTTGACAACTTTAATTTTTTTTTAGAAAATCTATCATCTATGCTACCATGTAAGTCAAAATTTGGGTGGTTGGTCTCCATTCTAATTTCCATTATCCCATGATTGCAAACAAGCAATCACCAAAGTACCAATTTAGACATCTAGGTTAACCTCGTAACTTGTACTAGTTTGACTTTTCCTTAGCTTTAATTTACTCACAAACTATCCATTAATAATAAATAGTGCTCAAGATATATTCTCAACAATATCATATAAGTGGGCTTGAACTAGTGAAGAGAATAGGTCATACCAAAAACCTACTCGGATCGAAATTTCCGTTTAAGAGCTCAAACTCTATATATACACTCTCGGTAGGTAATATATGAGCGAATCCAAACCCCGAAGAAAATTATGTCAAAACGGATCAAAACTCTCTTGAAAAAAAATGGTAGAACTTAGAATGATAAATTCATGGTAACTATAGCAGAAGGCCCTGAGTTGGAGAATCAAACGTGACCATGACCCTACAGCATGACTCGAAAAATTCCTATTTTCCAATAAAAAATAATAATAGTACGGATTCAGTTCAGTCCGATGAAATACGGCGAAACTTCGCCGAAACGCGTCGTCGCTTAAGCCAAAACGCGTCTTCCTGGAACGTGGAGGCGAGAGCCGCGCCCCCTATAAAAAAGCGGAGAAAATACGCGAGAGCGGAAAAAAGCGAGAGGCGTTCGATCAGCCAGACGAAGTAAACCCGGAGAAGAGGCCACACAAAAAAAAAAAGAGAAAAAAAAAGGAAAAGCGCAGAGTTTCCGCCGCCGCCGCCGTCACCGTCGCCGCCCGTTTCGATTCCGCCGGAGCAGAAGGAGAAACCCTAAGCCTCCGGCTACCTCTATTCCCCCCTCTCGATATCTCGCACCCGCCGGCCCTCGATGGATCCTGGAACCTCCTAATTCGACCTCCGCTTCAGTCGGTTCCCTCGCTGTTCTTCTCCGTTCGTCGCTCTCGCCTTCTCTGGAGAGAGCGCCTTGGTCGCCGCCGGTCACCGTCGGATCGGTTTCCAGGTACTTTCTGGTGGTTTCGTCTGGTTCCTAGGGTTCCGCGCGTCCTTTTTTTTTTGGGCTCGTTCTGGAAGTTTAGTGTCGATGAGGACCAGAGATCTGGAACTTGTGGTGGATTTCGGGGCTTCTTGCTTTTCGAGGGTGTTTGTTCGATACGAATGCCATGTCGAGCGTGTGCTAGGTTTCGTTTAGGGCTTGCGAGTTTACTCGCGGGGGTTCGACGCGTTAACCGACAGGCTGTGTGTCTGAATCTGGGGAAAGTTATGTGGTGTTGATCTTGTTGCTGAGATGCGGAAGTGGAGTGATTTTGTGGGGGTGCTTTGGTTGAACGTGCAATGTGTGGGGGGACTGCTTTTGATTTCGCTTGCCGCTAATTGTGGACAGCAGGTTTCGTTTTCCTGTGTGATGATGCTCAATAAGTGAAAGGCTAACGAAGATGATAGGTTGTTATCGCTGTATGTTGTGATTTCTGCAGTCTTGAATAATGCAATCTCGTGCACATACATCTTTTTGACCATCACCTCGGTTGACTTGAAGTTTGCGGTAGTTGGAGACTGTCCGCAGGCTTACCCTGCGCAACTTGAGCTTTTCTGATGCATGGTTTTGACTGTCGTCCCTCCTAGGCGACTGTGAATTCGAGCTAATAGCGTTTCTTTATTTTAGGGCTTGTTCGTCTTAACATGTTGGGGTCTTAATTGATGTATTCTTTCTGGTTTTCCTTTGCAGTTCTTGATAGTTGGTATTCTCGGGGAAGGTTTCGCACTACTATTTACATGGCTACTGGAGTTGACATGTCGCTTGATGATATCATTAAGAACAGGAGAAACAATGGAACTAGAGGTCGAGGTAGAGGTCGTCGTGGTCGTGGAGCTGGGCCAGCTGGCAGGTCATTTAATGGTGGAAGAATGATGCCTGCAGGTCGGAGAGGTCCTCTTGGCGTCAATGCTCGGCCTTCTTCTTTCACCATTGCCAAGGCAAGCTCGGATCTGTGGATGCTTAACTGAGATTCTGATAGTCTCGTATAATTTCAAATATAAGAGGATCTATTCGTGCTATAGAAAATGAATAACAAGATCTCTTCTTTCGCATTAGAAATGAAACTCAAGAGGATCTCTGAACGTATTATACGAGGAGCAGCCAAATTTGGTAGATCATTAATGTGCTCTTCCGACCTGTTGCTTTCGACCAGTGTGTTATTGATGACACTAATAGTGGGATATTGAGGTTTATGTGTTGCGGAATGTGCGGCGAAACTCTTGCTGAAGTCTTGGTTCCACACTACATAGCGCTTTCACCAACTTTTCTAAGGGAGCTTTATCGTGTATTCTTGGAATGGAGCTCTACTTAGTAGGATGACATCGCCTATCTGTCGGCCCAGTCATCAATATGAACACATAGATCAATTTTTGTGTAGAATTGATTTACTCTTTGACGAACGGTTGTTTAAAGGGGGAGTTATGGATTTTCTTGCTATGCGTGCAACAATCTCGGTGCAAGATTCGGTTTCCTTCCAGTTTATGGGCTTTTGTGAAGGAGCTTCCTTTCCCTTAACTTCAGAACTGGAGCACCTGTGGCATAGCGCCAATCCATATCATGTGGTCCACTTCGATCATTCCCTACATCCATCTGTTGGCTTCATTTGCCGCTTTTGATTGCTGGTTGTTTAAGCATTGTCTAATGGTTTCTCCTCCATTAAGAGTTAGTTTTATTTTTGTGGAATTTCTCTCGTAATGAACTTGAAGAAGGTGAATTATCTTTGGTCATTGGCTGATGCATTCCTTTGCTCCATTTCGCTTCCTTTTTCATTTGCATTCATCAGTCTGCTCGCCGAACAAGGAACTTCCCATGGCAGACTGCTTTGTTTGAAGATAGCATAAGAGCTGCTGGTATACAAGGAATAGAGGTTGGAACAAAATTATATGTTTCCAACTTGGACTATGGAGTGACAAATGAGGATATAAGGGTATACATCGAGCCATGCAATTTTGTCTTATGCTTCGGTATTGGTTCTAGATAATCTCTTAATACTGGCCATGGACCTCAGGAACTGTTCTCTGAAATTGGAGATGTGAAGCGATATGCAGTGCACTATGATAAAAATGGCCGCTCCAGTGTAAGTACCTCATGGATGCCCTATGCTTTACTTTTCACAAAATTTTTCTTGATTTGAAACCATGAGCTGTGTGTTGCGTTAGTTTGCTATTCGTTTGTTTTTATTAATTGAAGCCCATACATAGGACTTGCTTGAAATTTGACAAAAGAACAAGATGTTCTTTATTATGCTTGAAGAAGATCTCGCGTTATCTTGGAACAGTTTTTCTTTTGGCTGATATTAAGATGGTATTATCTCGTTTTGATGTGTATAATGAGTGCGAGTATTAAGTCTTGTCTCCAACATATTAGAAACTTCTCTTTCTTCTTAATGTTGGCATTTATTTGTTCGGTGATTGATCCCTGAGGGGGGATGGCTATGAAATTTATATCCACAGAGCAGAAAACAAATGTTAGTTGTCATTTAACATGACTGTGTTGTTTCACTCTTGATTCGTGCAATAAAGTTCGCCTATTTTTGGTAATATCACTTTCTCGGATAATTTGATGGTTCTCAAAAAGATTTGTCAGAGACTTAATTGATATGTTAATTAACGTTTTCTGCACCTTGATTTTTACTTTTAATACTTCTGTGTCATTGCCTGAGGCTGTAATTTGAGAGTTTTGTAGGAACACATTACCAATGTCTGTGCCAGCATTTACTTTGAGTAATAAATCTGGCTTTGCTTGCTTAAATTTGGTCATGCTAAATATTATTCATTCGAAGAAGTTTTGTTAGAGAGACCATGACTGAGTACAAAATAATGATAAAGATTGTTGCTAAATGTCAAAGAACAAATTATGGGTTCTACATAGTCACGCATTTTCAGCATAGTGAAAACATGATGTAGCTAACAAAATGATTAAGTGAATTTAGTGCAGGATAAGAAAATCTTATCTGATAGGTAAGCTATATAAATGTGTTGGTTGACGTGAATCTGATGTTGTCTTGCGTACTTCACCTTAATGCATGACCGATCTAATCTTATACTTTTTTGTCTTGTTTTTGGAGCCTTACATCTTTTGACACTGTGTTGTTAATAATGTCTGTTGCTTCCTGTAAGGAACAAGGAATGGACCTTGCGGTCCATATCTGTGCCACCCTTTCCAAAACCCAAAATGTCTTTATCCATTTCTTACCTTCCCTCTCCCCTTTCTTTCCTGTAAGAAAAGATAACTTGTTGCTGCTTGTTGACTCTGAGGCTCATTTTACTGATGAATCTTTTCCTGTCAACAAGTGTTTGATTTTGTTAAAATGTTAATGTGAATCAGGGCTCAGCTGAGGTCGTTTACACCAGAAGAAGTGATGCATTTGCAGCTCTCAAGCGGTACAACAATGTTCTCTTAGATGGGAAACCTATGAAGATTGAAATCGTGGGTGCTAATTCTGACATTCCTCTCTCTGCTCGTGTTAATGTGACTGGAGTTAATGGGAGGAGGAAGAGAACAGTTGTTATGACGTATGTGATCTATTCTTATCTCATCTTTGTCAAAATTTAGTAGAGTATGTCTTTTTATTTGACCTCACACTAGTAGCTTGACTGTATTAAAATGCTTATGGATTTAGGGCTTGTCTGGATAGGCTTTTACTTTTTGCTTTTTGTTAAATTCAAATCTTGCGACTCATGTACTTTGACTGATTCTTAGCTTGTAATGCCTTCGCAATGTGCAGACTTTGCCACAGAGATTCACATATAATTATAATTTTTAGAAATTTGGATAATTTTTTAAATTTTGGCGCAAAAAGTTGCCTTTTGCTTTGACTTAAGCATAAAGAAAGCCCTTAATGTGAAAGGATTTTGACACGAAAGGAAAGTTTGTTACTTTCAATGCACTGTCTCTCTCTTGCTATGTTTAATCAGTGCACTGGAAATTAAAACCTTTTTTTTTTTAAAACTCAAATATGGTTAATGAGTGCCTAGGTGACCTTGTTTACAAGGCCCATTTTGAAATTTTTAGCTTGCTGTGTACTACTTTTCCGCTTTTTGTATATGCTTCTTTACTTTTGATTGGCTAGCTTTATGGTTTATTGTAAAGATTCTTTAGTCTAGTTCCTGTATAGGAGATTTTTTCTCTCTATTTTCCCCTTTTTTTAAGGTATTAAAGAAATTTTATATCTGGGAAGGAATGCTTGGCCAAGCCCTGCAACAAGCCATATGAGTCTGTAAATATAGCTCTATCATATCAAGCTACTGGCATACCTCATCATTGGCCAAAAGAAAGAATTAAGACCCCATTCCAGACAGTTTACAAAAAGAAAAATTATGAACATGTCTCTATTAATGTAGAATCAACTGAACAGCTATAAGCAGAAGGATGGAACTTCCCTTCTCTTACACAAGCTTTCAAGTCAAGTTTTACCAACAAATTAGGCAGTATTTTCTTTGGGGTCCCTCACAGCCCAGTAAACTTCCATCTGCCAATCCTCAGTTTCTGTTGTTGCCAGCTTATCCTCCCAAAGCAATAACAAAGTCATGTTTGGAGATTTCTAGAGAAACTTTAACTTAGGTTCCATCAGACCTATTTTGACTAGGATCACCACTAGATGTTCTAAGAGCCCTTACTGTGTCTCCAGGTAAGTAGACATGCTGCAAAATACCACAGAAAGCTGTATGAATCTGAATCATATCATCTGATCTTGCCTTTAGCTATCTCCAAGCATTGTCTGCCATCATGGAATTACCTTGTGTGGTTTAAGGCATGTGAGCTTTTGCTTCTTGCTGAGTCTGCTAGCATCCAATTCTCATTTCTGGACTCTTTATTTAAGACAATCAGGATAACTGGTTTGCCCCTGCATTCTTGGTTTTTTGTACATTTTCACCATCATATCATCTTTGATTCAATTGTAAATTTGGTTATGATGCTACAATTTTATAGATAGAGACTATGTTTAATTCCTTTACTGCTTTGAAATTGTTGAATTATATATTCTGTCTTGGGTGCTGTTCTCTGGCGGGATGACTTATGCATAGAGTGATGCAGGCCAGGGCAAGTTGGTGCTAGGGGTCTTCCTGCTGTAAATCGAGGGACTGGGTAAATTCTCCACACTTTCTCTGTTAATGAGCTTTATTGTGAGAAGCTTATGTTGTGGCAGGCGGTGATGTTTAGCATTGGGTGTTCTTGTGTGTTTCTTCTCTTTTGAGGGTGATGGAGATATAAATGACTAGTCATATATAAGCATACTACTTGGAACTGCACTTCAAGTAAAACTTGAGGTGTCATGACTAGATTCAGGATATAAGTTCAGGCAATAATCGAGGGAATTCAGAATCAAATCTAGGATCTTAATGGAGCCTGCTGGCTGCCGTGTTCTACACATTCGAATTGGTTATGGGGGCTGAGTAGGCATCTCGTGCAACCCTTAGTTTTGTAGCATCTTTGCTCAGTCAAATAATACGTTACACTTGGTGAACTTGTGCAGCAGAGGCTATCGTGGAGGTTTTGGGAACAGCCGTGGCCGTGGCCGTGGACGTGGACGTGGACGAGGCCGTGGCCGTGGTCGTGGCCTTGGAAACAGACCACCTGTTGAGAAATCTGCCGATCAACTGGACAAAGAGTTGGACAATTATCATTCAGAAGCCATGAACACTTCTTGAGATCCGCTTGGCAAACTGATGAAATCGGAGCTAATAGTAGTTGCCGTTTTTCTGTTTTTAGTTGTAAAATGTAGTTGCTAGTTTTCTGGATGGAACAGCGGGTTGGGCTGGATTTGCGTAGTGTGCTGGAGCTCAGGCTTGTTTATATGTAAGTTTGGATTCGTGATTTGGATCTTTTGGAGTTCAGTCTTTGGTTGAAATCGTTTGTCTTTTTCTCACAATGTGCGTGCTTGTTATTATTAAATCGTCGGATATCAGGATATGGTGGCGATGACATTGACCGTATGATATGATGTTATTATAACATTAGGACAGGGGTAATGTTTGCTTCATTTAATAGTTTCTCTGACCTGCTGAGCGAAAAATCCGCTGTGCCATTGATGGGGTGGATGAACTCACCGTCCATGGATTGAGAAAAGACGCGACAAGGGAGCCAATCACGCGTCCGCTGGACAACCGGTGCTGCCCCGGGCCATGGTGCTGATATGAAGGCATTTGTGGCAAATGCAACCCCTGCTCCCATCTGCCCATTGCCGCCATGCCCCTCCCCCCCTTCTTGTGCCCTGCTTGTGGTCGATGGTATATTTGTCTCTTTCCACTTGACTTTGAGAGTGATGTAACTTTCGCTTCTGTTTAACCAAGAAAAAAAGATAAGCAGCCTTTGCTGACTTAGAATGTTCGAGTTCGTGGCCGCCAGAATGTGGTCCATTGCATGGTTCAATTTGCTTCCTTCTCTCTGTCTGTCTGTCTCTCGCTCTTTCTATTGCGAAGGATGTTCTGCTCATATTGCTCGGTTGATTCATGCGTGCATCCTACGTTTATGGAACCCTTTGTAATTTTTCGTTCGTCGATCACTAATCAAGGTTACACCACACCATTTATCCTAACAGATGGTTAAACGTTCGTTAAACGTGACCCTGTCCAATATCATATGTTCGCTAAACGTTCTGCGAAAAAGTAGAATGACCGGCTAATCTGACTATGCTTGGTTTTTATGTTGAGAAGCTACAGCTGCAGATCTCCTTGGTTGCTCATGCGTGCGCTGTGGTAACAGCCAAGTTCGAACATTAAATGCAGCGGAGATCGATAGCCACGAAACGGCTCACAAAGTTTTTCCTGGTTTTCTGGTGCTTGGTTTAATGTACTTGCTACTAAAGTTCTCCACAGAAGCCGTCTTTGACGTTCTTTCTTTCTGCTATTCAGATAGAGTCCTGGTATGATTGGAACCCAATGAGCTCCTCCAGTTGGAACGAAGCACGAAAACAAGAAATGGGTCCGTACAATTGGAGCTTCAATTGAAATTGCCCCATTTCCGTAGAATAGGAAGATGGGGAAGAAAATAATGAAATCTTAAACAAGGGCTGGGTATCAAGTACTGGGCAAGAGAACCCGTGAAACCAATAGAGCTGGCACGGTTAGTAGGCTTCAGGATGGATATTAGAAGCGACAAGATAAGTTTTACTTTCCAAAATTTCAAGAGCACCGAGCATAGGGTGTTCCATGTTATACCCATCTTGTACCGTATATCCTATGTCTGAACAGGATACTTTGTGGAACGATACGGGGTGACATCACAAGTATGTGAACTTTTACCCTTTTCATAAATGAATACCCAAACCTTTTTATGTTCAATCATATATCTCAATTTTTCAAATGTGGGTCAATATGTGACATGTTAAAATAGCGAGTGGAGTGCCTAATTGGATACGAAAGGTGATAAATAGATGTTAATTGTCCAATTAGCGTTTAATGTGACCTCTCGAAATGACATCATGTCGGTAGAGACATATTGAATTGCGAAGATTGTCTAGTTAGCACTCCCTCAATCTCCTCATCATCCAACACCTAATTAGAGAAAATATGGTGTTTTTACTAGTAAACGAGCAACATCAATAACTGGGCTTAGTTTTGGCCAAGAAAGCCAATCACATTAGCGAAGTTACATGATACGACAAGTTATTTTTCAAATACTTCATATTGAGCCAAATTTGAAAAGGTTGAGGTGCTTGATTGAATTTTTAGAAAAAGAAAGTTTCAGGTATTTGATTGTATAAACGGACGAAAATACAGCTATTTGTTACCTCATTATTCCAATATTAAATAAATCGTTATGTAGTAACTTATTTATGATTTACTCTTTTCATCACAAGTTTTTCATGTTTGAATGCGTGAAATGAGGAGAAGAAACATATTTGTTTTTAGTATTTTACTTGCGTTGTTATTATATCTTATGATTATGTACCTGTTAAGACATGAACTTGTACTTTATTAAGAATCCACTTGTCTTTATGTTTTTTTTTTTTTTTTTGTGGTAATCGAGGACTTCACCATGGGCCTTCCGTGCTCGGACAGCATCAAAAGGCCGGGCCCCTATACCTCGGGGGAGACTAGCACATGACCCCACTACCATAGCCCCCTCACTTAAGACGCTAGCACTTGGAGATTCGAATTAGTGATCTTGACGATGAGGAGCAAGCTCTGAACTATCACAACTGTCTACCGGTGGGTCACCTGTCTTTATATTGATTGCCAAATGCATCAAAAATTACAAATTATGACTTTTATATACTAAGAAGTTTTTTTTTTTTTAAAGCATGGTACCTTGGAACCTGAGCAACTGATGGATTTCAAGTTTTAAGATAGTTTTAATACTTTGTAGGATAGGTTTCATATTCCAAGGTTTGAGAATTACTGTCTCTAAAATAGATTCTAAAGTAGAGTAACTAATTTACCCATTTTGGAGCTTGGGCACTCCAACTAAAGGCTGACAAATTCGTAACACGACCCATTTTTTTTCTTCAAACACGACCCATTTGCATGACTTGTAATTAAACACGTTAAGTAATGGTAGAAACGGGTTCATGCCACACCCGTTTATGACGTTGAAAAATTGCACCTTATGCAGGTTGAGTCACATGACTTGTTTGGACAAGAACGGTTAAATTAATGTATTAATGTTTCATGTCTTCAACAATGCACGATTAGACAAGTTTTATGACGTTGAAAAATTGTACCTTATGCAGGTTGAATCGCATAACTTGTTTGGACAAGAACAATTAAATTAATGTATTAATGTATCATGTCTTGAACAATGCGCAATTAGACAAGTTTTAAAACATTTAATCCTCGTATCTAAACATTTTTTTCATATTAGAAAACCTATCTAAATAACACTCATATTAAAAACTAAAATGTAGAATAAAGCCCATAATTAGGTAATGAAATTACCTATGGTTTATGCTTTAGCCATTAGTTTTCTTAAGGCTAAGTGATATGTGCTTGTGTTCATGAATTTTTTTTTTTGAAATTAGGACTATGGGATAAATTAATGAGAATAATCTATGCTTGGCTATACACCTCATAGATTAGATTCCTATAAATAAAATGTTACAAGATTTTTGGCCATGTGGAATTTAGTAATTAAATTCTTAAAGGAAGAATAGAAAAAAAGGGAAAATTTGATTTTATTTAGGTTTGGGCCTTAGGCCCAAGAGTGGACCTTTAATGGGCCAAGTTGGCCGGCCCATTGAAGCCCACAAGTAGGGTTGTCGTCGACCATGAAAGGGGGAGGAGTGCCGGCCCAAATGCCCCAAGCCCAAGCCCAAAAGCCCATGCATGTATCATGACAAGTGGCAAAAGGGAGATGGCATGCATTGGCCATTGGGGAGGCAAGCTAATGATGAGAATTTGGGGAAATAAAAGGAAGAGGAGAGAGAGAGGGTGGCCGGTTTGCTATTCGACCAAGTGAGAGAGAGAACCGTGCGAGAGAGAGAGAGAGAGAGAGAGAGAGAGAGAGGCCGAGAGAGTGAGGCCGAGAGGAAGGAGCTCGCAGTCCGTCTGTCTGTCGCCGCCCGTTGCCGCTCATTCGCCACCGTGTGCTCGTCGCTAGTTCGGTCTAGAGGCAAGTTGGGAATCTGTTTTCTACTCTTGCATGAATGTCTTGCATGTGTGGTCGGAATCTAGGATGTTTGGAGGCAAGGAAGTGAAGCTAATGTGGTTTGTTCTTGAGTTTGCATGCTGTTTTCGTGAGATCCGCCTGACCCAGAATCTTGTGAGAGCTTGCATGCATGTTTTGAGTTCGATTTTGACTTTGATCTCTTCATAAAAGTTGTAGAAAAAATCTTAAACTATAACATACTAAAATTTGGTACAAAATGATGGAGATTTGAGGGGTCAAACTCTCATCCTACGGAGACACCAGATTCTGGAACGATTTCACTGACCTTTCGGTGGATTTGTGGTTGCATGTTGATTTTTACTAAGAATATCTTTTCTAATTCTTCATGAAACTTGTAGAGAACATCTTGAAGTTTAACATAATCAAATTTGAAGCAAAATGAACAAGTTTAGCCTAGTAAATCAACTTACTCTTGAAAACCGTAGATCTGGAGACGCGGTACAGGTTACCCGAGACTTCATGGACCCGTATGATGACTATAATCTGGAATTTTGACTTATATCTCTTCATGAAAGTTGTAGGGGACCTCTTAAAGTAAAACATATCCAAATTTCAGAGGAAACTAAGAAGAATAGGTAGGTGAAAACTCAGTATTTCAGAGAAACATGCACTGGACGTTTCGGTGTTAGATCCAGAAGCTTCGTGTGACTGTAGAAAATAATATAAAAATAATTTGGCTTATAAGTCTTCATGAAAAATATAATTTAGTGTCTTGGCTATAACCTGGTAAAATTTCATAATTTTCGGAGGTCGTTTGGATATTTTAATCAAATTATTTCGGAAACTGTGCATTCTGTTTTTATCCGAAATTACATGCTGTATTTGTGTGAATTATAATTTTGTGTGGAATTCAATTGGCCTTGTGTTTTTCATGAAATTATTACCCTATTGTCTTGTCTATCACTAGCCTTAATTTCATGATTTTTGAGAATCATATGGATATTTAATTTAAATATTTTTGAAAATGGTACAAGCTGGGATTTAAATAAATTTCAAAAAAAGGCATGATAAATGGACTATTTTAAATTGTATGAATTCCATGAATTTTATCTTTATGGATGATTGTACCTTGTTGCATGTATGATGATGACTGATGATGCATGTATAGATCAAAGTATGAAAGTGATTTTGTTTGCCATTACATCATGTGACATGTTAAGTTGAGACCTAAATTGGTAAACATGATCAATGATAAATGAGGAATCTATTTGTGGCGGATGATAATGCCCTGAGAGTATCAAGATGCCCGGGATGGGGGGTGCCGGATGCCCAGAATGTATAGAGATACATGGCCGGATGGCCTTGGGAGTATCAGGATGCCCGGAATGGTTGGGTGCCAGAAGCCTCGGAGGTATTTGCTCGAGGGGATGCCTCGTGATGCCAGTTGGGATGCGATATGCCTGGAATGTGAGGGTACCGGATGCTCGGTGGCCTTAAATGGCTGGATGCCGGAGGTTTTTCTCACGATGCCAGGATGGGGTGCGAGTGTATAGTATGGGATGAAACTGATGATCCCGAGAAAGAGTGATGTGGTGATCGAATTGAAAGTTAAAGCAGAAATTGAATCATGCATATATGACATGACATGATGATGATCACCTATGGCATGATAATATGCATATATGACATGATATGATGATGATATGCATATATGACATAATATGATGGTGATATGCATATATGACATGATATGATGATGATATGCATATATGACATAATATGATGGTGATATGCATATATGACACGATATGATGATGATATGCATATATGACATGATATGATGATGATCACCTATGGCATGATGACATGTATATAAGATATGATAATGATATGCATATATGACATGATATGATGATGATATGCATATATGTCATGATATGATGATGATCACTTATGGCATGATGACATGTATATAAGATATGATGATGATATGCATAAATGATATGATATGATGATGATCACTCATGGCCTGATGATATGTATGTGTTATGATTATGATGAAGATGTATGATGGTATATGCATGGCTTCGAGGTAAATATGCTTGGATGCATGATTGACATGTATGATGTTGTGATTGTATTGCATGTTGCAATGAGTGGTTATTGGATTCCTTTACCTACTGAGTGGTTGTACTCATCCATTCGGGGACCAACATTTCAGATTAACAGGATGCCGCTCCCTATTGTCACGCGGGGTGTATTTTACGGCCTACCTTCCGATGTAGAGGTCGAGTGTGTGGAGATTGACTGTCCCACCATTCCTAGATTGACTTTCATCTGAGTGCACTATTTAGTTATGTATGATGTGGGCCTGGCTGGGGCCCCTGTTGTCTAGGAGTTCATATCCGTCCATGTTCGTCGAGACGGAGCGATGCGTGGGATGTTGCCGCCGCCACCGGCTCATGCACCGGAATGGGTGTGAGGGTCCGTGCGTGACAAGTAGGAGCTGAAACTTTTTGGGATGGTTAGCCGACACTAGTGATGGGGGATCTTGCACGTTAGTCGTAGTGGGTCGAGTGTTTCTTTTTGGGTTATGGCCAAGTGTGGCTTCATGTCCTGGCCTTTCTTTTGATGTACAGACCCAAGGAAACTCATCTTGAAAATATGTAAATAAAGTGTCGTGGCTTTGTCTTTTCTCATGATGATTAGTGGTGTGCAATTGTATCATGGTTGTTGGAGGGAGAGATGGAGATATTGTATTTTGCTTCCGCTAATGAGTCGCGCTGGGAACGCTTTCAAAAAAAAAAAAATCTATGAACTTCGATGCTTCTTCTACAAGATGTAGTTAGTGTTCCATTAGATGTAACAAAGGGGCGATGTGACACCCCGAACCACCTAGGGTCGCCACAGGCACCTAACGTTACACCTAATGGAACACTAACTACATCTTTAAGAAGAAGCATCGAAGTTCATAGACCTTCTTTTTTTTTTTAAGGTGGTCACTGCGCGACTCATTAGCGGAAGCAAAATACAATATCTCCATCTCTCCCTCCAACAACCATGATACAATTGCACACCACTAATCATCATGAGAAAAGACAAAGCCACGACACTTTATTTACATATTTTCAAGATGAGTTTCCTTGGGTCTGTACATCAAAAGAAAGGCTAGGACATGAAGCCACACTTGGCCATAACCCAAAAAGAAACACTCGACCCACTACGACTAACGTGCAAGATCCCTCATCACTAGTGTCGGCTAACCATCCCAAAAAGTTTCAGCTCCTACTTGTCACGCACGGGCCCTCACACCCATCCCGGTGCATCAGGCGGTGGCGGCGGCAACATCCCACGCATCGCTCCGTCTCGACAAACATGGACGGATATGAACTCCTAGACAATAGGACCCCCAGCCAGGCCCACATCATACATAACTAAATAATGCACTCGGATAAAAGTCAATCCAGGAATGGTGGGACAGTCGATCTCCACACACTCGACCTCTATATCGGAAGGTAGGCCGTAAAATACACCCTGCGTGATAGCAGGGAACGGCATCCTGCTAATCTGAAATGTTGGTCCCCAAAGGGATGAGTACAACCACTCAGCAGGTAAATGAATCCAATAACCACTCATTGCAACATGCAATACAATCACAACATCATACATGTCAATCATGCATCCAAGCATACTTACCTCGAAGTCATGCATATACCATCATAGATCTTCATCACAATCATAACACATACATATCATCAGGCCATGAGTGATCACCATCATATCATATCATTTATGCATATCATCATCATATCTTATATACATGTCATCATGCCATAGGTGATCATCATCATATCATGTCATATATGCATATCATTATCATATCTTATATACATGTCATCATGCCATAGGTGATCATCATCATATCATGTCATATATGCATATCATCATCATATCATGTCATATATGCATATCATTATCATATCTTATATACATGTCATCATGCCATAGGTGATCATCATCATATCATGTCATATATGCATATCATCATCATATCGTGTCATATATGCATATCATCATCATATCGTGTCATATATGCATATCATCATCATATCATGTCATATATGCATATTATCATGCCATAGGTGATCATCATCATGTCATGTCATATATGCATGATTCAATTTCTGCTTTAACTTTTAATTCGATCACCACATCACTCTTTCTCGGGATCATCAGTTTCATCCCATACTATACACTCGCACCCCATCCTGGCATCGCGAGAAAAACCTCCGGCATTCAGCCATTTAAGACCACCGGGCATCCGGCACCCCCACATTCCGGGTATCTCGCATCCCAACTAGCATCACGAGGCATCCTCTCGGGCAAAGACCTCCGAGGCTTCCGGCACCCAACCATTCCGGGCATCCTAATACTCCCAGGGCCATCCGGCCATGTATCTCTGTACATTCCAAGCATCCGGCACCCCCCATCCCGGGCATCCTGATACTCTCAGGGCATTATCATCTGCCACAAACAGATTCCTCATTTATCATTGATCATGTTTACCAATTTAGGTCTCAACTTAACATGTCACATGATGTAATGGCAAACAAAATCACTTTCATACTTTGATCTATACATGCATCATCAGTCATCATCATACATGCAGCAAGGTACAATCATCCATAAAGATAAAATTCATGAAATTCATACAATTTAAAATAGTCCATTTATCATGCCTTTTTTTGAAATTTATTTAAATCCCAGCTTGTACCATTTTCGAAAATATTTAAATTAAATATCCATATGATTCTCAAAAATCATGAAATTAAGGCTAGTGATAGAAAATACAATAGGGTAATAATTTCATGAAAAATACAAGGCCAATCGAATTCCACACAAAATTATAATTCACACAAATACAGCATGTAATTTCGGATAAAAACAGAATGCATAGTTTCCGAAATAATTTGATTAAAATATCCAAACGACCTCCGAAAATTATGAAATTTTACCAGATTATAGCCAAGACACTAAAGTATATTTTTCATGAAGACTTCTAAGCCAAATTATTTTTATATTATTTTATACAGTCACACGAAGCTTCTGGATCTAACACCGAAACGTCCAGTGCATGTTTCTCCGAAATACTGAGTTTTCACCTACCTATTATTCTTAGTTTCCTCTGAAATTTGGATATGTTTTACTTCAAGAGGTCCCCTACAACTTTCATGAGAGATCTAAGTCAAACTTCCAGAGTATAGTCATCATACGGGTCCATGAAGTCTCGGGTAACCTGTACCGTGTCTCCAGATCTACGGTTTTCAAGAGTAAGTTGATTAACTAGGCTACACTTGTTAATTTTGCTTCAAATTTGATTATGTTAAACTTCAAGATGTTCTCTACAAGTTTCATGAAGAAGTCGAAAATAGATTCTTAGTAAAAATCAACATGCAACCACAAATCCACCGAAAGGTCAGTGAAATCGTTCCAGAATCTGGTGTCTCTGTAGGATGAGAGTTTGACCCCCCAAATCTCCATCATTTTGTACCAAATTCTAGTATGTTATAGTTTAAGATGTTGGCTACAACTTTTATGAAGAGATCAAAGTCAAAATCGAACTCAAAACATGCATGCAAGCGCTCACAAGATTCTGGGTCAGGCGGATCTCACGAAAACAGCATGCAAACTCAAGAACAAACCGCATTAGCTTCACTTCCTTGCCTCCAAACATCCTAGATTCCGACCACACATGCAAGACATTCATGCAAGAGTAGAAAGCGGATTCCCAACTTGCCTCTAGACCGAACTAGCGACGAGCACACGGCGGCGAATGAGCGGCAACGGGCGGCGACAGACAAACGGACTGCGAGCTCCTTCCTCTCGGCCTCTCTCTCTCTCTCTCTCTCTCTCTCTCTCTCTCTCTCACGGTTCTCTCTCTCACTTGGTCGAATAGCCAACCGGCCACCCTCTCTCTCTCCTCTTCCTTTTATTTCCCCAAATTCTCATCATTAGCTTGCCTCCCCAATGGCCAATGCATGCCATCTCCCTTTTGCCACTTGTCATGATACATGCATTGGCTTTTGGGCTTGGGCTTGGGGCATTTGGGCCGGCACTCCTCCCCCTTTCATGGTTGACGGCAGCCCTACTTGTGGGCTTCAATGGGCTGGCCAACTTGGCCCATTAAAGGTCCACTCTTGGGCCTAAGGCCCAAACCTAAATAAAATCAAAATTTCCCCTTTTTCTATTCTTCCTTTAAGAATTTAATTACTAAATTCCACATGGCCAAAAATCTTGTAACATTTTATTTATAGGAATCTAATCTATGAGGTGTATAGCCAAGCATAGATTATTCTCATTAATTTATCCCATAGTCATAATTTCAAAAAAAATTCATGAACACAAGCACATATTAGCCAAGTTGTGTTGTATATTATGCACGTTGTGTTCATGTCGAGACAGTTCGGCATGTCTATTAAACATAACCATGTCATTTTTTAGTTCATCATATGTATGTGTTATATTCTTATTTCGATACAATATGAGATAAATTGTCCGCCTACTCCCGCTGAGGAAACCCTTTTGTTGGTCCCTTCCTTGAACTTGGGGCATTGGCCCAAATCATAAAGCCCAACAACGTTATAACATCTTGTAGCGTGGGACGCCGGAGACACTTATTAGTAAAGTGAGCAAAAACCAACAAATTTTCCACATTTATTATTGGTAGATAAAAGGAATTTGAATTATCAACAAATGACTTATTAAAAAATTATTGATATAATGACAAAAAGAAAGTAATAAGTCATCTCTTAAAACTTCCATATTTGAAAATCTCAGTACATCAATGAAATAAAAGAAAGACAGAAGCTTGTGCCTTTGCTGTAGGCTAATATCAAAAGTTGTGTGAAGAAATCGAGTGAACGAATGATACTTAATTACTCGACAAAATGGTCATACTCACAGATTAATTTTGTGGTAATTATTTGACTGAGTGGTGATTCAATATGTACGTTAATATTTTTATACCACGTGTATGGTACTAGTTGCGGCGGCCCCTCCATTTTTTTTGCATTACAATGATTTGGATTTCTTTAATGAGGGTTTCGAATAATATAATTTTTTCTGGTCGAATAATATTCTATACGAAATAATACTTAAAAAAGAAAGCTTTAAGGCTGTTTGACAAATGGTTCGAGGGTACTGGTGAACAACTTTCAAAATGGTCGGAAGAATCCGAAATTTCTCGAACTTCGCACGACGAACCCTTTTTGCAGGAAAAGGTGGGAAAGAGATGGTTTGGCATTTCGGCAGTTTTCTTTTTCAGGACTTGATCTTTTCCATCATTGCAAATCCGCCCCCCCAAATCGCACGGTCGAAGCTGCCACCTCATGCTTAACCCCTCTCTTGGAAAAAGCTCTCGTAGTGCGCATGACGCCGTGCGTGACGTCAAGGTTACGTCACTGACTGCAATTACGTAAATCCGTCACTTTTGTTAATTCTCTTGATCCAGTTCTTCCTTAGATGAGGCAACAGGACGGCGATTCTCTATCTTGCTAGTAAACTTATTATATGGATATTGATTCAATTTTAAACTTTCTAATGCAAATTAAGGTTTTTAATCTGTACGTGAAATTTCAACGTAACCCTTTCGGTTAATTTTTATTAGAACGCTGATGTGGTGATATGTAATATAGGATGTTTATTGATAATTGAACTGCTAATTTCCAATAATAATTAACAGGAAGAATTATATTGGAATTTCACATAAAGTTTTAGGAATGAATTAGTAAAATTTGAAAATTTATGACTGAATTGGAAGCTGTACAACATGTTTAGAAATGATTGGTTAATTTTTGAATTTTAATATATTAGCTATAAATTTTATAACCATCTTTATTAGCATGGATGAATGAGATGTGGAATGGAAACACTGACTGGGGATGGAGAAAGTAAGTTGATAGAAATAAGCTAAACATGAATTATATGAACTCGATATTTATAAGATGGATGAACGGTGTCCTCATTGGCATCTCCGAAAATACTAACCACTGATGCATTCGGTCATAAATTTCATAGGATCCTTATTCATATGGAGTAATGGTATAGATAAACGTACATGGGCGAACCGAAGGCATGGAAACAAAAATTGCTTTTAGAAGTAGCAAAGTTGGAGAATGAAATCGAACTCGAATATTCTTGGCTAAGAAGCCTAATCA